>NC_081569.1:116096592-116389952 GCF_022355385.1 Mustela nigripes
CCCCCCCCCCCCCCCCCCCCCGCCCCCCCCCCCCCCCCCCCCCGGCCAGCAGGCTCTTGCCGCTGCCCGAAGGCAGGCTGAAGAGTGAGGGCCTCTGCCCACCTTCTCTGTCGTTGGTCATTAACCCCAGGGCCTGCCCCCAGGATGCCCTCCACAAGCATCTGAAGCGGCCGCTCAGCCTCCATCTGTCCTCGTTCATCCCCTTCTCTCCTGCCACCATGGTGACCCTTCTAAGAGTTCCTCCGGCATCTGTGCATTCTCTGGGGTTAAAATCCACACTCTGCCTTGTCCGGCACTCACCCACTTCAGGTCTCCCCACGGCCCAACTGAGGCCTCCTGGGCCCAGTCTGTCTCCCCCAGCAGGGCCAGAAGAGGAGAGGGTAAGGTCAAGCTCTGCAGGTCCTTCCAAAGCTGCTCATTTCCTGTAGGCCCCCTGCACGCCCCCAGAAGGAGGGCGTGATGGTGAGTGTTCACGCCCCGGGGGGCTGTGATGGTGAGTGTTCCTCTGTCCCCGCCGACTTGTGCCTCACTGACCTAGAGCTTGAGTCCTCAAGCGTGTTGTGTAGCTTGGAGATATCCAAACTATAGTCCATCAAGGCTGAAATCCCCCCCCCCCCCCCCGTCCGTTTTAAGTATAAAGTTTTATTGGAACGTCACTACATCCTTCCATGCAGTGTCTTCTGTGGCAGCTTTTGGTACCCCTGCAGAGTTGAGGTGTTGTGACAGAAATTGATGGCCTGAAAAACCAGAGGTACGCAGCTCTGGTCTGCCCCATGGTAGGTGCACAGCGAGGTTTTTAGATGAGCAGTAAGAACTGGGTTTTTGGAGCTTTTTCTGCCTGCCAGGAGTGCCTACGCTTCAGCCACATCATCACACGTGAACCTCGGGGTGGCCCACCAAGTGTCGCGGCCCCTGTGGCTTCCTCTCACTTTCTCCAGACGGGAAAGCTGAGGGTTCCTCCACCCCTCGTGCAGCTGGCCCTGCCAGTAAGGAGGCGCACCTGATGTTGAAACACGTGTGTCTGTTTGCAGGGCTGCGGCCTTGCTGAGGAAGGAAATAAGGGAGGGGGGCTTGTAGAGACGAAGAGGGTGTGGGGGAGAGGTGAGATGGGGGTCCTTGAGGAGGGGTTGATGGCGGAAGGGCAGGGGGCGCCTGGCCTCCAGCAGCCCATGTGGGAATTCGGACAGCATGCCGTAAGCAGGGAAGGTTCAGACTCAGGGAACAGAGCAAGAACCTTGGAGCCTTGATCTTCCGTTTCCACCGGCGACTTTGCGTTTCTCTGTGTTCTAAGGAGTTCTGATAAAATTTGGTACAGTGTGAAGTTAAAGCAGGCTAGATCCGTTGCTGGGCTTACACTTCAGTCTACCACGCTTCTGGAACCTTCCATGGAGCTTAGCAGACCACCATGCAAAGGGCCGAGCAGATGGTGTTTCGCCAGGAGGTGATCTCTATGGAGTGAGCAGGAGGTCCGCCTGCCAGAGTGGAGGGCCCTGTCTCCCTCCCGAGGACACCTCTGGGCTGGGTACTGCGGTCTGAGCCCAGTGGGAAGGAGCTGGTTGTGTCTTTGATTCTGCCCCCACCCCCTAGACCCACCCCACTGCCACCTCTGCTGTTTGGTGCTCACTGGGGTCAAGGAGGCCCCATGGAAATGAGTCTCTGCCTGCTGCTTGGTGGATGGAGGCTCGGAGGCTGCCGGGCTGACTGGTGTCTTCCAGGGGTGTGAGGAGATGGTGACAGCCCCTTGCTCCCCGGACCTCAGACGCCGTGTCTGGAGTACATCCCGGGCATTACTGAACCTGATCCCGGGTCCGCCCTGTCAGTGTTAGAGAGGGAGGGATTCCTGATGGAGGGACAAGCTCTTGCCTCACGTCCCATGGCTAATGGTGCATTGGCAGGCCTGGGAGCCAGAGCCTGTCGGTCTATGTCCCCGGTCCCTGCTCCCAGTCACCGTGCCAGATTAGCGGTGGCAGCTCTCGAGCCCTTGGGGACCAGCCATCAGGCCTGGCCTGTGGCTGCCTAAATGTGGCCCCTCAGCTGTTCGCAGGGCTGGGTCAGGCCTTGAAATAGCCTCCTGGTTCAGTCGAGGTCAGGTCTGCGGGGGGGCGGGCTGGCTTTGGGCTAGTGCCCCGGCATGAGGAACAAGGCCTCTTGGTCCTCCAGGCTGAGCCCTCAGCTTGCTGTAGCAGCTCAGGCACAACTTCGCACAGATCCGGTTTCTTGCTTCTGAGGGAGTAGGGTGTATGAGGCAAGCTGAGGTATTTCTGTTGGCTGGAATACGGTGGAGGTCGAGGTGGAGGCCAGAAGATGGGAGATGTATTTGCACTTGATCTTAGCCAAAAGGCCAAGAAGCGATGATGGAGACGTATCTGGGAAGTAATTAAAAACCGTCGTGTTCCATGCTCTGTTTCACTCCTGTACACTTTTCTCCATCCCTGCCTTTTGGAGGTCGCTGAGTCCTTCAGAGCCCATGTCACATGCCCTCTGACTGGCCCCCGCCCTCCCATGGTGTGATTCAGCCAACAAGTATTATTGAACATATCTCTGAGGCCCACAAGAACAGACGTGGAACAGCCCTACCCTGGGAAGCTGACGGTCTCAGGGAGGAGCAAAGGCCATGGTGCCTCACGGTGTGTCCCGAGCACTCTGGGAGCCCAAGTACCTGGCTCCGCAGGCAGGACAGAAAGAATTTGCAAGCATTTCTCAGAGGGGGCAACCCAGGCTGGGTTTTGCATGCTGATTAGGAGTTGGTTATGAGGCTGAAGGGACAGCCTGTGCAGTGGGAGCTGAGGGCCCAGCCGAGAGGTGATATGGGGAGTGTGGCTGGCTGGGTCTGCTGGAGCTCACAGTGTGAACTATGGGGGCCGGAGAGGGAAGGCCAGGCCTTCTTCCTGCTCGAAACCCCTCTGTGTGCTCTAGGTCATGTCATCATTGCTGGCTGGGGCCTCTTTCCCCCATGAGCCCCTTGAGGATGGTTTGCAGGCAGTTGAGGGCAGTGGAGAGAACACAAGTCTGGAGCTCTCGGGCCGGAATTCAAATCCCAGCTCCTCTTGAGCTTCGTGGCTTTGGGTTTATTTTTTAATTTTCCCAAGTAAGAGTCTCCCTCTGTAGGAGGGGACAGTCCCTCCCTCCGTCTTGGGGCTGTGGGGCCAAGTGAGGGAGGAAAGGGTGGAGAGCACCCAGTGCAGGACCAGCCTCGTGGTGGACACGTTCTCTTAACAGAAAGAGGGCACTTAGGTAATCCTGAGGCTTAGAGCCTTCTCAGCAGCCAGCCTTTGATCAGAACTGTGACCGCTGACCAGAAGGCACGTGGTTTCCCCTTTCCTGAGAATCTCTGATGCAGGGAAAATGAACACGCAGTGGGCAAGCAGGAGCTGCCCAGCTGTCAGCGGGACAAGCCTTTGAAAACCGCCACCGAGAAAAGCAGACACGTCCCCACATCTGGGTGTTTGCACACTGCGAAGGCGTTTGGGGAAACTCAGTGCCTCCAACATACTGAGTGGTGCTGGAAGGGCTCTGGGGAGAGGAGAAATGAAGAGGCCCCATAAGTGGGGTAGGAAGGGGAGGAGAAATGGCACTGCCTGGTGCAGGATTAAGAGTCCAGCGGCCCCTCCTACGTGAAGGGGCTCCTCGAGGAAATGGCCATCATGTTCCACACCTGGCACGTGCTTAACACACAAGGAGTGGGGTGCTAATTTGTTGGGGTTCCCCTCTGATTGTGACTTAAGTCTTAGAGAGTCCCCATTTCTAGAACCATTGTTTGTCCAAGAGCATGTATGTAGGATGTTCGGGTAGGATCTGGATCTGGAACGAAAGCTCGTGTCAATCGCTCCTTTCTCCCAGGACCTGGTCACGAAATACATGTTGAGTCCCGAGGACTGGACTCAGCCTTCGAGCCCGGGACTGTTTCTCAGCCCCACCTCTTCCTGCTTAAGGAAATGGGGCTCCCATGTCGGTCGGCAGCGTCCACTTGTCCGCCCAGAAGAGGTTGTAGGTGCCAAGCGCCTTCCTACCACGGCAGCACGAAGTAGGCACCCAGGACGAGTGCGCTGAATGAGGGCCGGAGTTCAGGCAGCTGCCTGATGGTGGACTTTCTCTTCCAGTAACGACTCCTGTGTGGCCTGGTGCAGCGGGACGGTGAAGGTGCTGAGAGGTGGAGCCCCGCCCACACCCGCAGCCTCTCCCCCCAGCACTGCAGCCCCACCCCCACCCCTGCAGCGTGTGTCTGGGCCTCGAGCCCCTGTGACCCGGGTGCCTTCCTCTGACGGTTCTCATGTGTGTCTTTGCGGAGCAGGAGCTGAGAGAAGACAACATCATTTTAATCGAGACCAAGGCCATGCTGGAGGAGCAGCTGACCGCGGCCCGGGCCCGGGGCGACAAAGTTCACGAGCTGGAGAAAGAGAACCTGCAGCTCAAGTCCAAGCTTCACGACCTGGAACTGGTATTGCCACCACTCCCGCCCCCAACCCCCCGTCGTCACTACATCCCCCCACGGACTGGGGCAGGTTCAGGTTTACGCTCTGCCCTTCTCTGGGCTTTCGGCCTGGGCTCACGGGGCTGCTGCTGCCGCCGTGGTGGTCCCGGGGGCTGTGGAGGGGGCAGCATTTGATGCCTACAAGATGGGACTCGACTGCTCATGCTTTCCTGTAAGGATGGATGTCCATGTGTGTCTGTTGCAAGAAGGTCTCTGCTGGCCTCCATGGTGTGAGCTGAACTGTGATTCAGGAGCGTCTTCAAGGCCCGTTGGGCCTGCTTGAAGGCCACAGAGCCGCCCGGCCTCACGGTACTTTCTCTAAGGCTCCATGTGGTATGTCACTCTGTCCAGACAGCATTCATTAGAGGCCTTGGGGCTCCGTTCATCACCCAGGTCACTGGGACAGGGTGTCTTTTAGCAGCTGTAACTCTCACAGCTGGCTGTGGGGTTGGAGACATTTCCTTGCAGCTGGGCTTTTTTGTTTTTGTTTGTTGGTTTTTTTGGTTTTTTTTTGCAGTGAGCAGGTGCATGGAGTCCCTTCATCCTGGGGGAAATGAGAGCAGGTGCCGGGGGGACCAAGGTCTTACTCCTTCCCTCTTTCTGCACCAGGACCGGGACACAGATAAGAAGAGAATCGAGGAGCTGCTGGAGGAAAACATGGTCCTTGAGATAGCCCAGAAGCAGAGCATGAACGAGTCCGCCCACCTCGGCTGGGAGCTGGAGCAGCTGTCCAAGAACGCGGACCTGTCTGACGGTGGGTAGCACCTGGTGTCTCCAGCCGACCCTGCTGCCCCTTCTCCCTCGGCCGGGGAGCTGAACACTTGGCTCAGAATCTTCCATGTCAGTCTGTCCATTCACCCTCAAGTAAAAAGGATTTCTTTCAAGTGCCATTTGGAACAGTTTCCTTGCGGTTCTCCCCCAGGAGAACATGAGGGGTCTGGCAGCCTCCTTGTTGGGACGTGAAATGCAAATTAAGTGTTGCCCGCTTTCTCATTTCCCATATGGACCATCCTAGGAGCTTCCAGATTACAGCATGCTGACCCCCAGAGGACATCTTAGGCTTCTCTGTGGATGGTTGAAAGCTCTGGATGGCAGGTGACATCCCCAGGGGCCATGAATCTCCACTCTAGCTGTACCACCAGTGTTATTTCCTCTGTTCATTTGCATAATTGGGCAAGATGGATGCAGTCTGTTTTCTGTCTCTCTGGGTTGCGATTGCTAAGTGGCTGCTGCTTGCCGGACCGGGACCTCTTTCTCTCTCCCTGTGCTTGCCAGGCGGCGGCTGCCCAGCACCCCAGACGAGGTGTTGGCCTGGCGGAAGGTGGGTGGGGCAGGAGTCAGCCCAGTAGCAGGAAGCTCTGCCTGCCCGGCAAACAAAAGCCAGTTCCTTTGTTCAAAAATAGTACTCCTGCACCTGATAGCGCCAAGTTAATGTTTACTTAGAACTTTACCCAGCGTTGGTAGGGCATTGGCTGGTTTGGGGGTGGCTTTTTCAATTCTAGTACAATCCCTAAGCATAATGAAAAGGTCGCCGAGAGCAGCTGGTTATTTCTTATCTTTGAGCTCCGAACCTAAAATCAGTTGAGTAAATTGTTAATCTATGTGAGAAGTTAGTTCTGTCCGAGCTTTGGTGCCCCAGTGCTGTTGCGGGGGTCGGCCCGCAGGGCTGGGGGGTCACAGGGATCCCCTGCTCTGCAAGTTGAGTCAACTGGGGAGGACTGCTGCCGCCTGGTGGATCAGAGAGGTAGTGCGGGCTGCCTAGGACAGGCTCAGACCAACCGCGAAGGGCAGCTGATGGGGTCGGTAAGCCTCACCAATTCAGACTAAAGTATGTTTGTGAGCCCTTCCAGGTCAGTGATGATGATTTCTTCTTGGTGGTCCAGCTCCTAGTGCTTATCTGGAAGCTGGTGGGTGTTGGTTTGAATGGCGGCATAGGGGGAGTAGAGCCTGAACATCCTGGTGCGTGTGTGCTGTGGTGGCTTCTCCAGAGCAGCTGGCTAGATGACCTCCTTTAAACCTCGGTTTCTTATCCTGCAAAATGGGGGTAACAAAGCCACTTTGCAGGATTGCTGTGACTATCCAGTGACAGGAGGCGTGAAGCGTTACACCGTGCCTGGCCCATGAGTGGGCGATCCGTGCTGAGCACCTTTCCTCTTGGTCGCATCAAAACCCATCCCCCCACATGCACCTACACACACAGGCAGGCATGTGCACACGCACACCCGATTGCTGGGGATGCTGATGAGCACAGCACTCGGCGAAGCTGTTGGTTTTCTTTGTGATAAACTGTTGTGTCCTCATCGTGGTCTCTGAGGCCCTGCCTTTCACTGAAGAGGAAATGAGGCTTGTAATCAGTTCCATTGTTTAACTTGTGGAACCTTCACTTTGATGCCGTGAGCACAGAGCTGCAGTCGGGAATGACCACAAAGTCTGGAGGTAGACGGCAGGGCCAGTGTCAGTCAGGATAGTGAGACTGTACCGAACGCCACAGAGCTGGATGCGGAAGATGATTAAAATGGTTATTTTTATGTTCTGCGTATTACACCACAATTTTAAAATGTTATTTTTCCTCTTGGTTGCTGCAGAAGTATGGTCCAAGTGATCCAGAGTCCTGAGTCCTTGGGGTCTTAAGTCGGGCTTAGGTTGCATTTGTAGCATGGTGATAACTGAGCCCTCCATGCATGTGTGTCCCTTGAGAATACATGCGCTGACGTGTGCGCCGGCCTAGGAGGGTCGGCAGGGCGAATGCTTCTGCCACCGTGGCGTGCCTGCTGTTGCCTGGGGTCTGTAGGATACTCCGGCTTGTTGGGGCTGTTCTGCCATCCTCGGTGGGTGAGGAATGCTTCAAGATGGATGCTGATGCCTCCAGTTCTTACGATCAGACAGAGGGTGTGAATGCACACGTTTTATTTCCAGCTTGATGTGCTTGCTATGAAAGCTGTCCCCTCTGTGTGCCTCCAGCCCCTGGCCTGATGAATAAGAAGCCGGTGGGGAGGCTGTGTTAGCAAGTGTGGTAAGGCTCCCAGAACAGAGCGTGTGGAACTACTGACGGGACAGGTTGGGACAGGACAGCCCTGATCCCGTCTTTTCTTTTCTTCTCTCTTTTTTTTTTAAGATCTTATTTAAGAAAGAAAGCATAAGCGGGGGGGGGGGGGGCACAGAGAGAGGGAGAAGCAGACTCCCTGGTGAGCAGGGAGCCAGGGGCTTGATCCCAGGACCCTGGGATCATGACCTGAGTGGAAAGTCAGACGCTTAATGACGGAGCCACCCAGACACCACTGCCAACCCCCCACAGTCCCTTCTTTCATGGGCTTTCATGTACATTCCCTTCTTCCTTTTCCAAAAAAGCCCCCCTGAGTTACCTTCCCGGCTTGTGGCAGGAGGGGGCCAAGAAGTTTAGTTCATGACTCTTGGGTCTGTGCCCCCTTCTTCATTTGTATTTGAGCTGTTTCGGGGCAGAATAGATAATCTGCCTTTTTCTGTCCTCAACTCACATTTTCATCTCACTTAGAATTTTAAACAAATTTACATGTATCATCTCGTTTTTTTCCGATACAGTCATGAAATTACAAAATCTGTCTAAAGGATGGCAGCTCCCAGGCATACATACCCACTCAGCCACCTTACTGCTCGTGGCAGACATAACTAGCCGATTACCATGCCCTTCCTGCTGAGCGTCCCAGGGCTGGCACAGAAATGTCACCGACTGGCCATCTCTGTTGGTCTCTTACCCGACTTTGTGCTTTAGCCTCTAGGAAGTCATTTGTGTTTGAGCTGAACGAATGTGCCTCCAGCCGCATCCTGAAGCTAGAGAAGGAGAACCAGAGCCTCCAGAGCACTATTCAGGGGCTGCGGGACGCGTCCCTGGCATTGGAGGAGAACAGCCTGAAGTGCGGGGAGCTGGAGAAGGAGAACCACCAGCTCAGCAAGAAGGTAACCCCAGCCAGGGGTGGGTGACCTCCTCCCCAGCCCTTGTCTGTAGTATACAGCAGGCAGAGCACAAAGGAGTAGCGAGCACGCACAGCCCAGCAGAGATGCGACTGCAGTGCAGCCACAGTCAGTTGTAATAGAGGGACAGGAAGGTCATCAACAAGAGTTGAGAGGCAGCAGGGCTAGTCCCTGCATCACTTCTTTGAGGGTGTGGCCCACATGTGACTTGAACTCTGTGTGCCTTGTTGTCTTCATCTGTGAAATGGGGTTAACGGGGATTGTAAGGATGATAGGACTTACTGTAGGTCAGGGGTCTGGCACAGACTAAGTGCACTATTAAAAAGCATAGGATGGGACATGGGAGAGGAAGCAGCGATGGAAGTCACGTGTGTGTGTGTGTGTGTGTGACACGGGTGGACGGTTTTAGGGCATTGCTGATGGTAAAACAAGGTCAGAGCTCAGTTTCTCTTGGATTATGGGATGAGGAAGAAGAGAGGCTGAATTGTATTTGCCTTGCAGGACAACAGCTAGGTCTTCGATTTAGCACAGTAGAGCCCAGACCTCTGGGAGGACAGACACAGCTTGCCAACTGTCTCTGCTCTGTGGTGACGAGGACCCCAGTTCATGC
This sequence comes from Mustela nigripes, assembly GCF_022355385.1. Classification (NCBI taxonomy): domain Eukaryota; kingdom Metazoa; phylum Chordata; class Mammalia; order Carnivora; family Mustelidae; genus Mustela; species Mustela nigripes. The sequence goes on from NC_081569.1 coordinate 116,105,622, forward strand.
CAGGGTGTGTGAGGGGCCCTTGAGAGCTAGGGGTTACCCCCGCGTGTTGGTCCCAGGGCTTCCGGACTCCTCACCCACATGGTGCAGCACAGATGCTATGTGGGCTCTGAGCACACCCGCTGCCGGATCCTACCTGGGGGGAGAGAGTCGGGGAGCTCTCGCTTGCCAACCACTGTGCAGGACGGCTGCTTCAGCGGTGCAGGGGTCCGTCCTGCATACAGGTCCCGCCAGCCTCATGTATGGAGGCTGCATTGGCAGGGGATGGGGGCTGCAGGCCGGAGACCAGGCACCCTGGTCCTGGCTATCCCGGCACTTCCTCGCTGGGTGAGGCGCGGCTGGAACAGTCTCTCCGGTCCCCTCCGGGGACCTCCCAGCTCCAGCACTCACCCGCCTCGCCCCTTTGAAGGCTTGTGTGCTCTGCAGCCTGCTGGGTGCTGGATACTTCGTGGTCTCCCAGAGGACAATGGGAAGCTCCCCCTCTCAAGCCCTGGCTCCTCGTACAAGTGGAAGGCACTGAGACGGTTTGGGGTTTTACGTTCACGGGGGCCTAGCACAGGAAATATCTTTATAAATGGCAATCTGACCTCAGCCAGGTCAAAAAAATTGACCTTTAGAAAGATGAGAACTTTTGACTCCGCAGGTCCTCGTGGTCAGCCATAGAAAAGCGGCAGGGTAATCTCGCTGGCCCAGCTCCCAGATGGCCTCCGAGGCCACCACTCACACTTTCCTCTGCCCTTGGGGTCCGCCCCAGCCCCCCCCCGCTGCAGACAGGACTGGCGGTGGGGGCTGCCTGCCCGGCTTACTCCTGAGCCCCCGTCTCTCGCCCCTCCCCACTTCCTCTTGCATCAGTTCCCCAGAGGACAGCCCCTCCCCTGCCACAGCCCATGGGAAACATGTCTTGGCACAGCATTCCCGGTGCAAAGGAGGTGCCCCTCTTCCCAGACTGGAGTCCTCTGCGTCTGGTGCCGGGAGCCCTGGGAGAAGGTCCTCCTGCCCCCCAGAGCACCTCTCCTCCCTGTTCTGCTCAGCCTGCCCAGGGCTGGTTCTGACCTGGTGCGGATGGTTGTGTTCTTTCCTTTCCCCAGCCTTGGTCACCTCACCCTGTGGCCTTGTCTCTGTGGGCTGTGTTTCAGCCACCAGCTGGCATTTCTTGGCCCATAGGTGAACCACCGACCTAGCAGAGCCCCACAAGGGACGCGGCTCTGACACTGACTTTCCTGGAGGTAGTCCAGAAGCGTAGCATAGGACGGACACGGGCCAGCGGGGACACAGTGACCTGGAGGCCCAGACCCCTGGTGCCAGCCTGGCTGTCCCCACCATCCCAAGTGTAGCCCAGGCTGTAAGCTTGCTTAGGTTTGCAATGTCTGTGGGAAACATCGTTCCCCAAAGTCACAGAACGTCTACGGACCTTAAAGAAACTGCCTTCCTCTCGTGACTGTAACTTTATATCGATCTCATGAGAGTTTGTGCCTTGAGCCGAGAAGTAAAGAATCCTTATGTTCAGAGGAAGGGGTCAGCCCTTTGGGGGAGCACAGAGCCCCATGGCTCAGAGGAAGGTCCCTGGCACCCACATATCCTGGGAGCCCACAGCTTGAGTGGGGTCTTAAGGAAGGACAGAAAGCCCTCTCTGGGCTAGAGGATGGCTGCGAGCTCCCCCAGGGTCGTTGTGGTTCCTCAGGAATGACTAAGAATCATGGCTCCGGTTTCTTGGCAGAAAGAACCAGAAAGGGAGAAAGAGGACAGTGAGCATCCCATAGGGATGCGGGGGAATGTGGGGAAATCATGTCTTCAGACGAGAAGCCTCTCTCTGGGACAGAAGGGACAGTGAGGTAGATTAACGGTGAGCTCGGGGTGAGCTAGGAAGGCAGGGAGCACACACCACAGGCCCCCGGACTATGCACGAGACCAGGGCTGGGGTCGCCCACTGGTGTGCGTCCTAGCTCTGATTTGTGTTCACTGTAAGGCCTTGGGTCAGTCACTGAGCATCTCCGGCCCAGAGTCGCCCTCCATGTGATGATTGGTCGTAACTGCCCGCACGCTCTCAGGGAGGTCAGCTGATGTCAACGCACCTGCCACGGGCCCGGTGTGTGCTGAGCGCTCCGTGCTGGTAGAAGCTCATGAAGGTGGACGCTGCTGGCCCCGTGTCCGTTAGAGAGACTTGCCACTGGTCCTGTCGCTAGGAGCAAGGGACCAGATCCTGAACCCTTGTTCCTCTGACGCCAGTCCTTGCCCTTTTCCCAACTCCTGTCCACAGCGATAAGGAGTTTGGTGTCGGCAGGAAGGGCCGGCAGCCTCCTTGAAACCCTCATGCTGCCAACGGCACCATGGGTGTTGCCTCAGCCCGCTGAGTCAGCTTCTGCCTCTGCCACGCTCCCTGGGCATGGGGCACAACTATGACAAGCTGGAGCTAGATGGCTCATGTTTAGGAAGTCCGGGCACTGGTGGGGCCCAGCAGGAGACCTTGGTACCCAGGAGGGGCTTGGGTGGTCAACTGGGCAAGATGAAACGTGGTCTGGCCTGGGGCAGGTGATGGGCGTGTGGAGTGGGGAGCAGCATGGGCAGACAGGACACGACTCGGGGACAGACTTACCTGGAGGGTGCAGGAGGAAGGAAAGATGAATCAGAAGACGGCTCCAAGCAGCTGGGTGAACAGGAGTGTCACCGACCCAGGCAGCAGTCGTGGGGGAGGGGGAGGGACGAGGGTGAGCTAGAGGTCCTGGCAGGGCATCAGGTGGTAGTGGCTGGTGGCCCCTGGAGCATGGAGTCCGACCCTCGCATGGGTGGACAAGGCCTGAGACAGAGACGAGGGACCTGGAGGAGGCTGAGAACACGGCAGCAAGGCTGAGGAGGACTTGGCGCCCAGGACCTTCCCCTCCTCCCCAAGCCAAAAGTGCAAGGTGTGGGCTCAGGACTGAGGTCGCTATGGAACACTTTCCGGATGGTTTTTTTTTCCTTGAGAAGAGACCTAGTAGAGTATTCTGCGAAGCTGATGGGTTTGGGTTTGTCCTGAAGCAGAGGTCACTTTGCAAGGCTAACTCGTGCATGGCTGGGTATTTGGGCTTCACAGATTGAGAAGTTACAGACACAGCTGGAGAGGGAGAAGCAGAGCAACCAGGATTTGGAGACCCTCAGTGAGGAGCTGATCAGAGAGAAGGAGCAGCTGCAGAGTGACATGGAGAGCCTGAAGGCTGACAGAGCTAGGCAGGTAGGTGTCTCCAAGACAGATGCTCCCGCCCGCAACAGGGCACGTCCAGGATTCTAGCCATTTCCTGGTAGTGGATGAGCGACACACGGGTCACCGCTTGCCCAGCCGAGCTGCTCCCCAAACCAGCGATTCTTGAACTGACTGTGGAGGAGCAGGTTGTCAGAGTTTGCCTCCCAGGGCACACTGGTTGTCCTGGTTTTGATTGTCATGATTGGGAGGAGGGGCGGGAAGGGGCTGATGGCATGTGGGTGGAGGTCAGAACGGCTACCAGATGTCCTACAATGCACGGGGCAAGGAGCTGACCCAGCTGCAGGCGTCCACAGCATCCTAGCAGACAGTCCCGGCCGGCCTCCAGGCTTTATTTGGCTCACGCCACAAAAAGTCCCAGGGTAGGCAGTCCAGGGCTGGTGCAGTGGCTCAGGGATGGCAGCCAGAGGCCAGGCCTCTCTCTTCTCACTCTGCCACCCCTGAGCTCTGGGCAGGAAGGAGGTCACGATGTCCAAGGTATGCGTCCTGTAGGGTGCCGGGCGAGTTAGAGTCACAGAGCTGACGGTCACCCTGAGCCCTGCAGGATGAGGGGGAGCCAGAGGTGCTAAAGGTTGGTGTTGGGTGGGGGCGTTGAGGATGGTGAATGTTCGAGGCAGAGAGAGATCACCTGTGGCGTCTTCTGGGGGAGAGTGGTGGAAGGGGAGGCCGCAGGCGGACAGGGCCAGGTCGTGGGGGCCCCACCGGCCAGGGTGAAAGGTACCAGGGAAATCTCGTCCATTCTTTTGAATCAGAGGGAGAGCTGTGGCTTGCGTTTCTGAATCACTCGGGCTGCTGTGGGTGTGTTTTGGCTTGAACGAAGTCATGAGTGCCCTTTACCTGCTATCCACACCAGTCCCCTGGGAAGCAGCAGGACGGCTCTGGGTGCTGTCTTGGGGGCCTGAACTTGAGTCTCCCGGTTTGAACCCGGATCACTGAACGACATCCGTGCAGCCACTGTGTCACTCATGCCCATTCTGTTTCTCCGCAGATCAAGGTCCTCGAGCAAGAGAAGGATCGTCTCAACCAGGCGGTGTGGTCGCTGCGGGAGAGGTCGCAGGTCAGCAGTGAGGCCCGCACGAAGGACATCGAAAAGGAGAACAAAGCCCTCCACCAGACGGTAACCGAGACGAGCAGCCGACTCAGCAAGCTGGAGTTCGAGAAGCAGCAGCTGCACAAGGACTTTGAGCAGGTGAAGGAGAAGGTGGAGCGGGCGGAGGAGCTGGAGAGGGAGCTGCACCGGCTGGAGAAGGAGAACGAGAAGCTGGCCAAGAAGGTGGCCTCCCTGAAGACGGCCACCGAGAAGGCGGACGCCCTGGAGCGCGAGAGTCGGGGCCTGGCGCTCGAGAACCGGCAGCTGAGGAAGTCGCTGGACACCCTGCAGAACGTGTCGGTGCAGCTCGAGGGTCTGGAGCGGGACAACAAGCAGCTGGACGAGGAGAACCTGGAGCTGCGCCGCATGGTGGAGACCCTGCGCTTCACGGGCGCCAAGATGGCGCAGATCGAGCGCGAGAACCAGGAACTGGAGCAGGAGAAGGAGGAGCTGCGCAAAAACGTGGAGCTTCTCAAGGCCCTGAGCAAGAAGTCCGAGCGCCTGGAGCTCAGCTACCAGGGCGTGAGCGCCGAGAACCTGCGGCTGCAGCAGACGCTGGAGAGCAGCGGCCAGAAGGCCCAGGCCCTGGAGCAGGAGCTCAGGGATCTGGAGGCCGAAAACCAGGCCCTGCAGCGCGACCTGGAGGCCCTCCGGCTCGCCAACAAGCAGCTGGAGAGGTCAGAGAAGGACCGGAAGGCCCTGGAGCAGGAGGTGGCCCAGCTGGAGAAGGACAAGAAGCTGCTGGAGAAGGAGACCAAGCGGCTGTGGCAGCAGGTGGAGCTCAAGGACGCGGTCTTGGACGACAGCACCGCCAAGCTGTCCGCCGCCGAGAAGGAGAGCCGCGCCCTGGACAAGGAGCTGGCCCGCTGCAGGGACGCGGCCAGCAAGCTGAAGGAGCTGGAGAGGGACAACAGGGACCTCACCAAGCAAGTCACCGTGCACACGCGGACGCTGACGACCCTGCGCGAGGTGAGCTGCTGTGGGGGGGTGGGCCGGCGGTCACAGGGGAGGGTGAGGGGGCGGGGTTGGCGCCTCGGTCCCAGGGCGCAGGGGCACGCCGTGGGGTGCGCCTCCCAAACAGAAGTGGGACTGTGTGTCTTGTCCCTGGTGCTACCCGGGATGGTGTCTGTGGGGACGAGAATGAAGGGGGACGTCACCTGTTCCAGTCTCCCTGCCCAGAGCTGACCGCCACTCCGAGTCTGGCTCACTCGGCCCCATCACCTCCCGTGGGCGTTTGCAAATGTACCTGCTTGACACCGTTCTTTCCTGCATCCTAATCTCTTGCCTTTCACTTCCTGTGACTTTTCTCAGCGTAGCGAGTAAGCTTTAAGCCATGGGTTTCTAATGGCTGCGAGATATTAATTCTGTAGATCCTGTAGATTGACTGCAATTACTTTTTGGACATTTAGGTGGTTTTCCAATTTTTTTCATTATTTTAAATAACCCCGTACATATTTACACACACATCTCTCTTTTCAGCCTGTGTTCCTAGAAGTGAAACTATGGCATCTAAGGGTCCGGGCATTTTAAAGTATCCCACTATGTCTGTGTCCTCCTTTTTCCCCAGTATTTATCCCCCAGGTCATCTGGCTATTCCTTCAGGATTTGGGCAGGGGAATAAACTGCTTTTGGGAATGACTCAAACATCCACAGCGTGCGGCACAGAAGTCGGGTCTCGTGCCTGTAGGAACCCAGCGTGGCTGTTCACGGGCAGTCTTAAATGCAGTGAGTCTGGCAGCTCGGTGTTGCCACCCGGTGGCGTGGCCGGACTGTGTCCTCAGGTGGATGAGGGAGAGGGACCACACTGTGCTGCCCAGAACTCGGTCACCCAGCCATGTCTGGCTGCTGGTCAGGCGAGGAGATGTGCATTAGCTGTGTGCCAGGGGAGAAAAGGGAGTGGGTTTGGGGACCACACAGTCGTCTCCCTGTCCTAAAAGGAGTATAGATGATGATGCAGGCAGGTCTGTGTGCTGTGGGGGGAGACACACAGCATGAGTACAACCCCTCATCCCTGTCTCCGTGAGCTTCACATCAGTTACACTGAGGTCACAGACAAGCCCGGAATCATAGCAGCTCCTCACCCCTGGCGGACTTCTCACTCATGAACGTCTGGGTGCGCCACCCACCTCTCCGCCCCCACCCCCACCCCGGGACCCTGCCGTCTGTGCTGTGACTCCACAGTCCAGGCTGCTTGGACGAATGGCTCCACCCCTCCTCCCCCAGCACAGGGCCTAGGCAGTCACCGCGGCAGGAGAGAGGCTCTGTGCCGTGGCCTGCGGTGACCCAGGGCATGTCCACCTGCAACTTGCTGGCCAGAACTACCCGCCAGCTGCTGGGTGGCTGGGAAATTTGGGGGAGCAGATGGAATGATTGGCGAGTCCCGCTCCGTTACTGCCATCGCAGGCCTGAGGATTTGCTGTTGGGGAGCGGGTGGCGGCTCACATGCCAGTAGCTGTGGCACCAGGCAGAGAGCAGTACCTGCCTGTAGAGCTCCTGAGACACGTGGAAGGAAGCTGGACCTCCAGGAAGGGACCTGCCTAAAAGAGAGCCCCGCTTTGGCAAAGCGAACCAAAACCAGGTTTTTGTTTGTTTGTTTTTTTAATATTTTATTTATTTATTTGACAGAGATATAGCAAAAGAGGAAACACAGGCAGGGAAAGTGGGAGAGGGAGAAGTAGGCTTCTCGCTGAACTGGGAGCCAGATGTGGGGCATGATTCCTGAACTCTGGGATCATGACCCAAGCCAAAGGCAGACACTTAATGACTGAGCCACACATGTGCCCCAAATCCAGGATTTAAAGTAAAATCTTTCTCCTCCTGGTACTTCTTGCAGAGAATTTGCAATAGGAAAAAGTATTTCCTTCCATGACTCCACAGAAAAAGGCAGGCAAGTCAGAATCCAGCCTCCTCCTCCAAGGTCAACGGAAATGGTATTGCAGACCTACGTACGTCCTGGACACATTGCCGTGTTGGTCTGGCCCACCTTCAGCGTGAGGAGGCTGGGAACGTGTGTCTCTCCCCTGCCCTTTGGAAGACGTCCCTGGGGTTCACCTGTCCCCGCTGAACTGTCAGCTCAGCCCTCAGGACGCCTGAGTCAGCTGTGACTCTGGAAGGCAGCTGCTCAGCCTGGAGAAGGGGCCCATGCCAGGCCCTCCCCGCTGGGCTTCCATCCCACCCGCGTCCCCGTCCTCTCCCTGTCCTGGCAGGACCTGGTGCTGGAGAAGCTGAAGAGCCAGCAGCTGAGCAGCGAGCTGGACAAGCTGAGCCAGGGGCTGGAGAAGGTCGGCCTCCACAAGGACCTGCTGTTGCAGGACGAGAGCGGCCACGGCAACACGTGAGCACCCCCTTGCTGTGGCCTGTGGGCCCTCTCAGCGCGCGCTGCACACCCCCAGCTCCAGAGCTCAGTTCACTCTGCACAGCCTGGGGCTTGCATGTGGTCTCTGGAAGAGGCTGGCGTCCCTTATGGGACAGGACTTCTTCCTGGAGAGTCCCGGGGAGGAGTGCAAGGAGACTCTCTTGTTCAGTGGGAAGACTTCTTAATTGTTTTAAAACAGATTTTTTAAGAGTCAGTTTTAAGTTCAAAGCAAAATTAAGGGGAAGATACAGAGAGTTCCTGAATGCTCTCTGCCCCGCCCAGGAATAACCTCCCCAGTGTCCATAAGCCCCCACGAAAGTGGTGCACCTGTCATACTCGCTGTGTCCCCATCGACCCTTCTTCCCCCAGTGCCCGCAGTGAACCGTAGGGTTCACTCCTGATGCTGCACGTCCATGGGTGTTGACACGGGTGTGCTGCCGGGGTCTACTTACAGGATCCTACAGACTCATTTCATAGTCCCACATGTCCTCTGTGCTCTGCCTACCTATTTGTTTCTCTCTTCCCGACCCCAGCCCTTGAATTGTAAAAAAAAAAATGAACTAGTGTGAAATTTGCCTGCAATTCTTTTCCAAAATGATCTCATTTTCCAAGGGAATCTGGTATCGTGGACTTCTGCTGGACTTTTGCAGAGACCTAGAGTCCCAGCTCCACATGATGGGTGACGTGGCATCCTGTTGGTGTGGCAAAAGGGCCACGCAGACTTACCACTTACCTAGCTCACACTGTGATCTTGGGCAAATTGCTGAACCATTCTGAGACTCAGTTTCCCCATCTGTTAAATGGCCAAGATAATTCCTCCCTAAGACTCTGCTTGTAGAACTGCAGCAGTGACATTTCATTTGAAGCTGTCATGGGTGTGTCTCTGTGGAGACTCCTGGGGAGGGCTCTGGATGATGGCTTATGGCTCTTATGGTGCTTCTGGGCCAAATGCTGCAGAATTACAAAGGAAACCTGCTCAGTGGGGGAGACAGGTGTTGGCAGCTGGGAGATTGGGAGCCTGTGAGCAGAAGAGTCAGATAAAAACTACTGCATATTTGTATTTTTCAGAAAATGCAGTATATTGGAGGGCAGAAATGAGTCAGCACTAAAATCAACGTTAGCCATGAAAGAAGAAAAGATTGTGTTCTTGGAAGCCCAGGTGGAAGAGAAAGCCAGCCTGAACCGCCAGTTACAGAATGAACTTCAGGTGGTAAGATGTGACCCCTTTCCGGGCCAACTGTGAGTCCCAGCCATGAGGCCTCTGCCTCACCTTCTCCAGCCCCTCACCTGGGTAGCAGAGGCGTGGCTGAATGCCCATCTCCTGGAGCAGATGTGCTGACCCACGGGGTTCTGAGCGGGGCTGCCATCAGAATCGTATGCATTGGGGCCAGATGGAACCAGAGTGAACCAGAGGGCTGGGGGCCGAGGAGGCCAAGTCCAGAGCAGCTTTGAGTTTGTTAGGCAGGATCTGGGACACTGGTGAGAATTGGCAGGAGACTATGAGCATCAGGACCAAGAAAGACCTAGAGTCCCAGGGGTACCCTGAAATGGGACAGGTGTGGGTGCACCAGGGCTCGGTCAGGATGTCCACTCCTGGCACATATGTGATTTCCAGCTTTCCTTCTTGAAGCCTTGGTGCAGTTCTTGGCTGTGTGATTGAATAAGGAATCTAGAGAAAAGCCGTTCTCGGGCTGGAAGGGACTGTATAACCTCCCCTGGTCCATATTCCCCAGACTCATCTCCATTTCGTGGCATGGGCTGCTGAGGCTTAGGGAAGGGAGAAGACTGGAGTTGGGACTGAGGCAGGTTTCTGGAAGGAGAAAGGGGGAGGATGGGCTGGGCTGTGGGCATTCCCCACAGAGCAAGAGCCAGGTGTCAGGCTTATCCCTAATAAGGCGAGGGGTCGGGGACGCTGAGGAATTGGGTTCGCTGTGGGACTGTCTTCTAGCAGTAAACTCAGAGAACTGAGCCGGCCTCTTCCTGCCCCAAGTCTGCTTTCCTGTTCCCACACCCTACAGCTGAAGACAGAGTGTGAGATCCTCAGGCAGAACCAGGAGGAAGGCAAGCACTTACAGAACTCTTTCAAACACCCTGTGGAGACTTTGGTCACTGGCCACCAGGGGAAGGAGACCTGGGGGCCCAGCCACAAGGAGGCCACCATGGAGCTGCTCCGAGTGAAGGACCGGGCCATCGAGCTGGAGCGGAATGTGAGTGGGCTGCCCGGGTTCAGAGAGAGAGTGCAAGCCGCTGTGCTCTAGTGATTGTCCCACTGATAGGCCGCCATTCGTGGGAAGGACCCTGGAGGTCAGAATCTACTGAGATTTATCCAGATCTAGTTGAACACCTTTTCTTTTTTTTTTTTTAAAGATTTTATTTATTTGACAGATGCACAAGAAGGGGGAGAGGCGGGGGAGAAGCAGACTCTCCACTGAGCTGGGAGCCCGATGCAGAACTCGATCCCAGGACCCTGGGATCATGACCTGAGCTGAAGGCAGATGCTTAACAGTGCTTGACAGCCACCCAGGTGCCCCTTCTGTAGTTGAATACTTCTTAAGCTGTCCTGGCAAGTCCTATAATCTCCTTTTCGTTTGAGATGCCTTTGCCCTTTCTACTGGAAAGGTGTGGACCACATTTTCCCACAGCGAATCCAACTGCCTGCCCATCAGACTTGGCATGTAGCTTGTACACCAGTTCTCCATCTCCACCGTGCTTTCCCAGGGGTTACCAAAGCATGGCCCACCACCTGTTTTTGTCAATAAAGTTTTATTGGACCAGAGACATGCCCTTTATTTACATACTGTTGTGGATTCGTCTTCCCACCATAGTGGTGGCAGAGGTAACTGGTTGGAATGGCCACCACATGCCTGGCAAACCCTAAAATTCAATCTGTCCCTTTACAGAAGAAGTTTGCCGGTGCACGTCTAATCCCCTGATGCTGTTTGACTCTGCCAGCAACCTTGTGAAGCAGGTAGTGAGGATTGTCACCATTGGCAGATGAGAAAGTGGAGATAGAGTTTAAGAGACTTGACCCTATGGGGCATCTGGGTGGCTCAGATTATTAGGTGTCTGCCTTCAGCTCAAGCCATGATCTCCGGGTCCTGAGACTGAGTCCCACGTCGGGCTCCCAGCTCAGTGGGGAGTCTGCTCCTCCCTCTGCCTCTCCCCCTGCTTGTGCTCTCTCTCTCAAATGAATAAAAAAACAAGAAAGACTCGACGCTACATCCCGTGTTAGCGAGGGACAGCACCAGGCTACAGCCCACCTGTCCTGGTCCCTGGCCCTCTTGGTGGCATATTTTACACAGTCTTTATCAGTCTTATGGAACAACTTATTTACTCTATCTGTTGTCACTCCTGAGCAGGGTGAGGTGTGGTCACAGGCTTTTACTCTCTGTCCAGTGGGACAAGCTCAGAGAATTACATTGATGGGGTATTTCGCAGAAGCATTAATGAGAGAAGAGATCCCTTGGCTTTAACCCCAGCTCACCTTGGCCTTGCGCTCAGATGCTCAGGTTGGAAGCAGTGTCCCCATGATGTGCGTGCATTTCTGTCTAGAAAGCCCATACCAAGAAAAGGAGTGCTCTCCCCCTTCCCTTGCAATTCTGTTGATCGTCTGCCTTTTCCAGGAGGGAAACATGCTACTTCTCTTAACTGGTAGACTCTGGTTTTAGTCCCCAAAGTGTCAGCTCTTGGCGGTTCCTTACAGCCCGTGTGCCCGGGGCTGGTGAACACTGACCGAGCTGATGTCTGATGGGCCTCCTGCTTTCATCTCCCCTAGAATGCAGCTCTGCAGGCCGAGAAGCAGCTGCTCAAGGAACAGCTACAGCACGTGGAGACGCAGAATGTGGCCTTCAGCTCTCAGATCCTGACGCTGCAGAAGCAGAGTGCTTTCCTACAGGAGCACAACACCACACTGCAGACCCAGACGGCCAAGCTGCAGGTAAGCCCCGTGCTGTGGGCCCCAGGGAGTGGGCCGGTGGGGAGGGTATCTCTGTGTCTCCCCGAGACCGGCCCTAGCGTGCACGCCAGCTCCTCCTCAGGAAGCCAGGCCACGCGTGGGAGGCTGTGCCATTCTGTTTTGTGTTTCACAGACTCTTTGTGAGCAGGGGGTGCCAGGTCTCAGGGTGCTGGAAGGTGGTACAGTGCGCAGCCATCTCCACTGCCGTGTGTCTGACGGCAGGGCTGGCGACTCGGTTTCTGTGCTCTGCCCTGTAGGGTTGCCTGTTTTCCCAAGTGTGTTCCTTGAGATTTTACTAGGAGTGACTTGGAAAGAGATCCTAGGCTCAGATTCGTTGAGCGCAACAGAGTTAACCAGGTTTGTTTACTATAAATGTTGGCAGAGCCTTTTTTACGCTGATGGGAATTTTGAGTCCCCATGAGGGAAGCAGGGGGTGAGGTGGCTGCAAGGCTGTTGAGAGCTTCTAGCAAAACTCCCATCCCGTGCCACCTCGTTGAGAATGTTGGTTTTTATTTATGGTTGACAGATTGTTGGGAAATGAATTAATCCTTCATTAATGCCGTTTGTGAGAAAAGCGTTGGAAAATGTGCAGCCTGGATCGGGATGGTGTGCAGGAAACTATTTGGCAAAGGGGCTGGGGTTTATTCTTTTAAAATAACGAAATAGGGGGCGCCTGGGTGGCTCAGGGGGTTAAGCTTCTGCCTTCGACTCAGGTCATGGTCACAGGGTCCTAGGATCGAGTCCTACATTGGGCTCTCTGCTCAGCAGGGAGCCTGCTTCCCCTCTTTCTCTCTGCCTACTTGTGACCTCTGTCTGTCAAATAAATAAATAAATGAATCTTAAAACAAAACAAAAATAATGAAATAGGGTATCGGTTCATGGTTTTGGTGGTGGTGGTGGGGAGGGCTCTGTCTGGTTTTGCAGTCAGTCTCTCCGGTCCCAGAGTGAGTTAGGTAGCACTCTTGCTCGGTTTTCTGAGGGTCTGGATGTTGTTGGGCGGTCGTTCTGTAAACATCCGTTCGGTAAGAGTGGCTGCTGGTGGTATCCAGGTGTTCTCTCTCGTTCCTGATTTTCTACGGGTCCTAGAAAAGTAGGCCTTTAAAAGTGGTCAAAGAGGGCGCCCAAGGAGCTTATCCAGAGAAAGGATGCACCTTGCCCCAGTAGGTCACCTGTGGGGAGGGGCACAAGACGGAGCCACCCGGGATGGTCTGCTGTGCCCCCATCCCCCAGAGGGGTTCCAAAGTTCAGAGACGACAGTCCCGGTGGCAGGTGCTGCCTGCCTAGAGGGTCCCCGTGGTTTGATGTCTGCCTCCTGAGTTGGCGCAGTGGCCATGCATGGGGACACGGGTTCTGTGAGTCCGCCCCTTCTCCCCCTCGGCAGGTGGAGAACTCCACCCTGAGCTCCCAGAACGCCGCGCTCACTGCGCAGTACACCCAGCTGCAGAACCAGCAGACGGCCAAGGAGAGCGAGAACGAGAACCTGCTGCGGCAGCAGGAGCGGCTGGCGGCGGCCCACGAGGCCCTGATGCAGGACCATGAGCATCTGGCCGCGCTGCACGAGCGCCAGTCCTCGGAGTACGAGGCCCTCATCCGACAGCACAGCTGCCTCAAGACACTGCATCGCAACCTGGAGCTGGAGCACAGGGAGCTCCGAGAGAGGTGCGTGCGGGCGTCGGGGCCGCCGGGGGTCACAGCCACCGGGGGTCACCTCCCTGCCTGGGACCCTCCCCTGCCTTCCCTCTTGGCCCCGCTGCTTCACATTGCCCAGGACCCCTGAACTTTCCAGAAGAGTGGGTAAAATCCAGAGTCACTCTCAGCCAATATTGGGAGCGTGTGCAGCTGGAGCCTGAGTGACAGGAGGGTCCCCCCACGTGGAGAAGGCGGTACCATGGCGAATCCCAGCTCAAGGAAACCCAGCTTTGGGGTCCCTGCTGCCCTGAGGACTCCCACCGCCTCCCCACTCCACTCCAGACCCGGCATAAAGAGGACATTCCCCACCGCTGCCAGCCCACAGTGACTTGCTTCGTTTCCCTGTCTGGGTGTGGGACCCTTGCTTTCCAGCCTTCAACTTTGGCGGCTTTGGAATATGTGGAAAGCGAAGAGAACAGTAGAGTGAAACCATGTCCGTTTTAGCCATCCCTCTCTCTCGATACCTGTCTGCTCTCCTTTACTTACTTGATCTAAAATTTGTCTGCACTGAATTGGACAGACCTTCACTTGGCGCCCTTGACAACCCAGGCTCCTGGGTGTTGGGTCTGTTGGGTCAGCTTTTGTGGCCTGAGCTCCTGCCCCGGGTGGGCCCCCGATAGCCCCGGCACCCAGGCCGCTATGGTGGGACCTGGGGTCTGGCGGGAGGGCGGGGTGGGGTGCACCTGGCTGGGACACAGGAGGAAGCTGTGTCTCTGCAGAGAGGCTGGCATTTCTTTCCCTTGACTCACCTTCATTGCTGGGCCAGCGGAGCCTCGTGAGGGCACGGGATGACGCCGAGGGCACAGAGCTGGTGGCGTTCATTTATTCACTCACCTGCTCCTTCCTTTTTGCCTCTCTCTGGGCTCCTCTACCTGCTTTACCCACCCAGATTGCCTTCCTTCAGGGGCTGCTGGGGCACCTGCCCCTAATAAGCCAAAATCAGCATCTTCTGTTTCCAGGCATCTCCGCCCTCACTCCCCCTGGAGCCCACCCAGGCTTCATGCGACACTTAGCATGTACTCTGTGCATGTGCTCTGTCTGGGTGTGGAGGGTTGCTCCCGGTTGGCTTGGGAAGTAGAGCCCACAGCATTCCCTGAGCTCTGGAATGAGCTCCATGCCCACCGCTCACCAGGCACCTACATGTTATGATAGCCCCTCATGGTATTCTTAGTGTCTGATTAGAGGGGGAAGGTTTTTGCAGGCGGAATTTGGACCAGCCTTGAGGGAGGAGAGACTGTGGGTTACTGTCTGGTTCCTTGTCAATACAGCAGGCGGAACCATTGTAGTACTCGAGTTTTCCCAGGCTGGGCAGGTGGCTGGAGGCACCTTTGGTCGGTCTGCAGCAGGGCTGGGAGTTTGAGAATGTAGGTACCTGGAACACGGGGGTGGTGGCTCTGAAATTAGATGCTCATTTCTTAATTCTCTTAGAAAGATGTACTGAGTGCCCGGCCTCATACCCGGGATTCACTAGCGAGCAAGACGCCCAGCGTCTGTCCTGCCCTTCAGTGGTTACTTATGGTTACAGTTATCCCTGGTCACTGGCCCTTTTCTAAGCCATTACAGTAGGGAAGCAGGATTTGGGGAACCCTAATCATCTGCCTATGGCCCTGATTTGTCAAACCTGGATGACTTATCATCACCTAAAGAGCTAGACCGGGCGTCCACTTCGAGTCGTACACCTGTCCGCAGTGGGTTAGCCTCCACCCTGGGGCTGAAGGCCAGGCGAAAGTTTGTCCTCAAACAGCCACCTGAGCATGTTTCTGAGTTTCACTCCCTGATGATTCCCAGCAGCAGTAGGATGGTTCGAGCACGGCTGCCATGGGGGCTGGGGGCCCAGGGGTAGAGGTCTGAAGACTGATTGGACACCGTGGTCCGACCGTCTGCGATTGTGAATAGCTTAGACAAGGGAGGGGGTCTGGAAAGAGGGGTTTCCCTGAAAGCAGACGGCTGAAAGGCGGTGCATCAGTCACTGCCTTGGACTAGAAGGGGATCCTGAGTCCTCTCTGGGCATGTATGCCGCGCAGGAGGAGGGACAGCCTGGGCTCATCATCTGCGCTCTGCTGCCCTCCAGAGCCCGCTGTGCCAGAACCACGGAGACAGGGGCTGCAGGAAGGGGGAAAAGGAACGGAGCAGATCAGGGAGGGAAAGGACTGTGGTTAGGGCCCATGAGAAAGGGGGGGAGTGTGCGCATGTGTGTGCGCTCACACACGTGTGTGCACGTGAAGACCTGGCCTCTGGCAGCTGCTGGGCCCCTGCCGGGCAAGCCTCTATCGCTGCAGCTGAGACAGACCAAGAACAAGGAGACTCGGTTCCTAAGGGGAGGAGGGCGGAGGCTTACCCAGCCCCTGGTCAAGAGGGATTACCTGCTGGAATGGAGCTATTTATTTTGTGGTTCCTTTTAGATCTGTTTGTGCTTGGTGAGCCACCTCATAAGTATTTATAATGCCCGAAGCAAAGCGGTCCAAATGCAGAAAAGAGTATCTCGGTGTGCCCAGGTGGCCAAGGGAGGGGCTCCTGCTTCAGCAGGAAGTCCAGGGGACTGTGCGGACTTGTCGGGTGGCAAGAAGAGGCCCTGCCTGTTCCCTGCCCTGTCCCCCTCCACTTTGCAGAGAGCGGCGGCCAGAGGAACCCCGTTTTCTGTGGGAGGTTTCCCAGTCTTCCAGGGACTTCGTTCCCCAGAGGAAAGGAAGGCCCCAGTCGAGCTCCCAACAGGTGCGTTCCCCTCCAACAGGCACGAGGACATGCTGAAGCATAAGGCGGAGCTGGACGAGCGGGAGAAGGTTTTGAACACTGAGAGGGAGGCTCTGCAGCAGGAGCAGAGGACGGGCGCCATGGCCGTGGGTGAGAACCAGCGACTGCGGGGAGAGCTGGACAGGTGAGCCCCCGGGACCCCGCCGGGCCCCTGTGCACGACGGCTGCCCTCCCAGATTTCACATTAGACCTGCCTGGCCCCACTGCAAGAGATCCGCAGGGCCCCCTGGCCTGCATGTTCACAGCTTGGGGGGCACAAGCTGATAGGGGACTCTAGCTGCTGGCTGGGATGGAAGGACCCAAGGGACCAAGTGACACCTGGGGATGGCGCCTTTGTATCCAGCAGGGACCCTCCTCTAATGTAGGCCACGTGGCGATCTCAGGAAGGACACGCTGTAGATGCTCATTCCTCACACATTCCCTCTTTGTGAACTCACCTCCTTGCTAAAATCGCCCCCAGATTGATACTGAGAAGGTGCTTTCACTCAATGTGCCCAGGACGACCCGGAGCGCACGTCTCCGGCTGAGGACAAACAAGGGTGCTCAGCCTTCTTACTGTAGTTCTCATACCATGAATAGGCATCCTTTTTGAAGTCTCTTCGGTGCCATGCTGTTTTTATAATTTTGCGCTTTCTGGTGGCAGTTTTGCTATTTTTTTTTTTTAAGATTTTATTTATTTGTGCAAGAGAGAGCATGAGCAGGGCAAGTGTGAGAGGGAGGAAGCAGGCTCCCTGCTGAGCAGTGAGCTCAATGCTGGGCTCGATCCCAGGACCCTGGCATCGTGACCTGAGCCAAAGGCAGATGCTTAACCAACTGAGCCACCCAGGCGCCAGCACAATCATTTAAAATAGCTCCCAAGAGGAGGGCTGAAGTGTGGTGTAGGGCTCCTAGTGCAAGACTATGCTCCCGTCTGGGAAAAGTACATGTTCGAGAAACTCCGTTCAGGCATGAGCTATGGCGCTGTAGCCGTATGTTACCTGAGGGGGTCTTCAAACAGAATCCCCAATTAAATAAGCGATGTCTTGATCCTTTGACTAAAATGTGACCAGAGCTTGCAGGAACATATACCCTGTCCTATGTTTCCCCAAGAGGCCATGGTTCAGTTCCCACCAGTCCAGTGATTGCATGGTCTTCCTAGAGCATCACTCCCTTGATTAACAAGTCTCTGCTGTACAACCAGTATCCCAACCCCCCCACCTTTTTTTTTTCTTTAAGATTTTATTTATTTATTTGACAGAGATCACAAGTAGGCAGAGAAGCAGGCAGAGAGAGAGGAAGAAGCAGGCTCCCTGCTGAGCACAGAGCCTGATGCAGGGCTCCATCCCAGGACCCTGGGATCATGACCCGAGCTGAAGGTAGAGGCTTTAACCCACTGAGCCACCCAGGCACCCCCCGCAACTTTTTTTTAATAACAGTTAAGTAAACAGGTTCAGGGATGAACTTACCTGTTCAGAGTTAGTGCCTCTAGTGAATGGCAGAATCAGGACGTGAATCAGGCCTTGTCTCATCACAAAGGCATGACTGTATGAAGCTGTTTCCTCTCCAAGTCCTTGTGCGAGTGTTCTCTGGGGCCTCACACACGGGGGCCTCCAGTGACCTGGGGAGGCTGGGCCCATGGGGGAGGGAGAGCCGGCCTAGAGCTTTCCAGGTTATTTTTTTGTCTCACACTTTTTTTCTTAAGAGAAATAGGACACTTGAGCGTGGATGTGAGACCTTTAGGTTTTTAAGTGCTGGCATGCTGACCCATTTCAAAGAAGCGTTTAGGCCGAACCAGGCACATCTGTGTCCAGATGTCGTCTGTGGGCCTCCAGTAGTCTCAGGTTTGGATGCAAATCTTCCCCTAAGAAGCCCTGATTGGATGATAGTGACAATGAGGATAATTTTAGTGGATTTCCCTAATACCCTGGCATCTCCTACTTTATTCATCTCAGGAGGTGAAATTAGAAAAGAGTTTGAAATTGGGAAGGAGAGCCAGAAGTAGACACATGATTTTAAGGCAAAAATATTCTGGTTCAGTGTTTCTTTAAAAAAAAAAAAAAGTTAACAGCCGAACTCTTTTTTCCAAGTACGCATGCAGATAGGCCAAAGCGTGAACTGTAAAAGAGAGCATCACGGTGAGGCTGTGTTGGGGCACCTGTCTGAGCCTGCCCACTCTGTCTCCCCCAGCCCAGCGTGAGGCACTAGGGGGACCCTCAGAGAACCCCCAAGGAGCACAGTTTGAAAACTGCTCATTCTGTTCAGCTCCCTCATTTTACACATGGAAAAAACTGAGGCCCAGAGAGGCTGTCGTCGTGGGTCAGGGTACCCAGCGGGGACGGAGCCTGCCGTGCCCTGCAGTCCTTGGCCTGTGGCTCTCCACCCCCAGGGTCAATTTCCTGCACCAGCAGCTGAGAGGGGAGTACGAGGAGCTGCACGCCCACGCCAAGGAGCTGAAGACCTCCCTGAACAACTCCCAGCTGGAGCTGAGCCGCTGGCAGGCGCGGTTCGACGAGCTGAAGGGGCAGCACCAGAGCATGGACATCTCGCTGACCAAGCTGGACAACCACTGCGAGGTGAGGCCTTGGGACACGGCCGAGAGCCCCGGGCCTGGGGTGCTGGTGGGTCCTTGCTGGCGCTGGCGCTCGAAGACCGTGTGGGGGGTGGCCCAGGGGCCAGGATGGAACGGAGGCATTGGAGAGGGAGACAGCCACCTTGGTGGGCAGGGATGTGTCAGAAAGCACCTGTCCAGCTGCCCTTTGCTTCTCGCAAGTTCGGGGAAGTGCGTGGGAGCAGCGGGGCAGTCTCCTATCCAGTCCCGCTGCTCCAAGCTGGCAAATCCAGCCCTGCCACTCTTTCACCTTTGCAATTCTGTGTCCACACTGTTCTAGAGAAGTGGCGTGGGTGGCTGACTCTGACTCCGGCTCCCGGGGCAGCTCAGATGGCGCTCACTCGGGGGTGCCCCGGTTTCCAGAGAGGCAGAGCAGTCCCATGTGTTGCACTAGGTGGGAAATTTGTCTTCTTAAGCAGCAGAACCATCTCAGATGAGATCATGAGCAGATCCCAGGACAGATAAGAAAGGCAAAGAGGGTCGAGCCGGCAAGAGCAGCGTGGTCCCATCCCCCTTCAAGAGGCCCCAAGGACAGCAGCGTCCCTGGGACACAGCTCCTCTTGGCTCTCGTTTGTCCAGAGACCCTCTCGGAGGCCTTGTCCTTCGAGCTCCTGGTAGCCCAGTGGGACATCACAGCTGAGGAAACCGAGGCCCAGGGTACACAGCTGCCTCCGGTCCCCCCTTTGCTGAGGCTGGGGCACAGGGTTCATGGAAGAGGTTGGGGGCCGGACCCCCGAGACTGTCTGAGGCCCAGGCTTGGGATGTTCCTGCTGCATCTCCATGACGGTACTCTGGGGCAGGAGCCGGCAAATCAGCCGAGGGGCGCATCTAGCCCGCTGCCTGTTCTCAGACAGCTGTGACCTAAGATTGTTGTGTACAGTTTTAGTGGTGGGGAGATTCTCCCAAACGATAGCTTGTGGCAAGTGGAAATGATCGGAAATTTAAGTGTCTGGGATGGGGACGTAGCCGCACCGGTCTCTGTGTGCCATCCGTGGCTGTTTCCAGTGGTGGTGGGAACACTGAGCTTCCGAGTGGGAACACTGCCACAGACACCCCCACCCAGCCGGGAAGCCTGAAATACTTAGTTCTGGGCCCTTCACAGAAGAGGTGTGCCAGCCCTCGCCCAGAGCAGAGCTGCCCCATAGAAATATGGCCACAAACCCGAGTTAATGTTTTCTAGTAACCACGTTAAAAAAGTGAAAAGTGGGGGGGAGGAATCATTTTAATCATCTACTCTGTCTAGCCAACATATCTAAAATACCATTTTGACGTGTGACCCCCCCCCCCAAAACCCTTACTGAGATATTTTACGTTCCCTTCTTTATTACTATGAAGTCTTCGGAATCCTTATTTATTTCGGCATGTCGCCGCTCAGACCAGCTACATTGGCAGTGCTCCGTGGCCTCACGTGGCTGATGGCCGCCAGCTGGGGCGGGGCAGGTGGGGATTCGGCTGTCCCTGGGCCGGTGGCACACTCGGTCCTTTCAGGTTCTCACAGGCCGAGGAGAGAAGCACGTCTCTGTGCACATGACCTTGCCCTGGAAGCCGGGTGCCCAGTGGTGGAACCCTGGGGTCGCACACTGTTTGACACGCTGATGTGTGTTTTAGCTGCTGTCCCGTCTCAAGGGGAACCTGGAGGAAGAGAATCATCACCTGCTGAGCCAGATCCAGCTGCTGAGCCAGCAGAACCAGCTGCTCCTGGAGCAGAACTTGGAGAGTAAGGAGCAGTACCATGAGGAGCAGAAGCAGTACATGTAAGGATGTGTGTGCGAGTGATGCCTGTAGACCGAGGGGCTCTGGCTTCCCCGTGCCCATGCCAGGACCTGTTACATTCTGGGCAAGGAATGGCTCTCGGGCCCGTTGGTGTCCCGAGGGCAAAGGGACAGTCCATCTCACCAGTACATCCTTCTCTTGTCGTCTCTGGAATGGGTCTGGGTTTGTGCACCTGTGGAGGTTGGCTCTAGTTTGCTGTTCAGAGGCAGTGCCTACTGCCAGAAGCTTCAGAATCTGCTTTTGGAATATAAGCTCCCTTGTAAAAACAGGACTGTGCCAGGGTGCCTGGGTGGCTCGGTGGGTTAAAGCCTCTGCCTTCAGCTCAGGTCATGATCCCAGAGTCCTGGGATCGAGCCCTGCAGGGGGCTCTCTGCTCAGTGGGGAGCCTGATTCCCTTCCTCTCTCTGCCTGCTGTGATCTCTGTCAAATAAATAAATCTTTAAAAACAAAACAAAATAGGATGGTGCCAACAAGCAGGATCTCAGGGAAAGAACTCACACGGGAGGTTCACGAAGCTGTCACTCTTCGTGGAGGCATTTGTGTACTGCAGGTTCAGCACTCAGTTCGGGTGGAACCCCGCCAGCCTCACAGCAGAGGGGCCCAAGCCCTCGCCTCTGGTTCAGAGTCCTCCTTTTCCTGGCGGCCTGTGGGCAAGGTGGATTGAGGGCTCTAACCCCCATGACTCCCTGAGATAATGCAGAAGCACTGCAAGGCCTGGGGTCCAGAAGTGTCTTGATCCTTTCCATGTTTCTGAAAATGTGAACTGGTTCCCAACATTTACAAATTTGGCTCAGTAACCGCGGTGTCCTGGCTTCTCTGAAAAAACTGGAAGTTCTGCCTTATAGGCCTCGCGCATGCCTGCCTGGCAGCCAGCTGCTGGGGCAACTGTCCCCAGCCCACCCCCTGCTCCTTCCAGGGCTGCTTTGCTCCTTATCTCCTCGGTCTGGCCCACCAAAGCTTTCAAGTTTGCCCCCATGGGAAGGTCATCAGAAACCCAGGGTCAGAGCAGGTCTGGGTCAGAGGTCTGCCTTTGCAGAGCTGACTCTCTTGACCTTGATGCCCACCCAGCGCCCTGAGGGCACACCTCTCCCCCTCACCACAGCTGTTGTTAGTACACAAGCCCTGTGTCCGACCCCACATGCCCAGTGTTGTGAACGACCTAGCTGGCAAGTCCTTGGGGCTTCTAGAAGTACTTCAGTTTTAGATGGTGAGGGTTTTGCTTGAGTTGACTTGCACCCCGTCCCTGAGTGTTCTAGCACAACTCTGCAGGGTACCTGGGTTCCCGGACCCATGCCAGACGTTTCCGTGCACACATCCCCGACTTCATGGTCATGATGGTCATGAACACGATGACGTCCAAATCCCAGAAAAGGTTCTGGGCTGGACGGATGAATTTATGCTATTTTATTTAAAATGGGATTGAGAACCCCCTTCCCTCTCTCTTCACAGAGACAAATTAAATGCCTTGCGGAGGCATAAAGAGAAACTGGAAGAAAAGATCATGGATCAGTACAAGTTCTACGATCCTGCTCCAAAGAAGTGAGTGGATTCATGTGTCAGGGACGTAAACCCAGAGCAGAGCCCTTCCTCGTGCACGAGTGGAGTGGAACGCGCTCCCACCTAGAGCGGCGCCCGGCCTGGAGGGACCGTGCCTCCTGCTCTGTGGAGGCCCTTGCTGTTGCAGGCCTCCCCTGGGACTGAAGGAGTTAAGATTTTCAGTCTCACCCTCTGTCCTCCAGCTTGTCCTGGGAGGGTCAGCGGATGCCAGCTGACCCTGACGAGACAAGGGCTTAATTTAGACACAGCCCTTGGCAAGGGGGAGCAGAGAGTCTGTGGTTTGGGAGCCATTAAAGTGGGACAGAACCGTGGCCATCTGAGATTCTGTCTCACGATTTAACAAGACATTGGAAATCACGTTCCTGTTTGGGGGGCGGAAGCTGGTGTACCCATACCCTTTAAACACGGGAACCTCTGGGCCTCACACAGATGCCTCTGGATTCCCTGAACCCCAGGGTGGGTTCACAAACTCAGTCCTTTCTCCAGGGAGTAGCAGCCCCCTGGTGGTGGGGCCGGCCCAGTCTTTGCGGAGTGCCAGCCTCTTACGGGAGGCCCTCCCCAGGAACCAGTCTTATTCTGAGTCCCAACCCAGCCCAGCCTCAAAGTCAGGATCACCGTGAATCTGTAAGGTTCTCTGGTGAACCACAGATTTTCTGAACCTTGGTTCTCTTCCCTCTGTCTGGCAGAAATGGAGGCCCAGATGAGACCCAGTGCTTTGTGCAAACGCAGTACTATCTAGTTTCAGAGATAACTTTTTTTGGTGATATCAGAATGCCCCCATTTCCCAGCAGCTACAGCTCTGTTGCTTACTCTTGAAATTCGCTGGTTTTCATTTAAACAGCCCACTCTTTCCTCCCCTCCCCTCATCTCCCAGGCTCCTTCGTGCCTGGGACTGGTTGAAGAATGTCAGTTTATCCCACTTACTATTAACTTCAGCAGAAAACAAGGAGGTCTGTGACACAGTCCCAAAATGGCATTTTGACCGAAAAATCGCCCACGGGTGGGGCTTTGTTTCGCACAGATAATCAAGAGTTGGAAGTTGACACCATGTTTGAAGTTCTGTTTCCCCAAGAGGCTAGTGTGGATTTCCGCCACGGTGTGCACTTCTACCATCCCTGCTCCCCAAATCCAGTGACCGTGGTGATGGCAAGGAGCGCCATCATTCTGAACCCCAAATTAACAGCTTATGATGGAAAGCCCAGCTCACGTCAGGGCACTCCGTGACCTGCTGGAGTGGCATCGAGGGTCGGTTGTGTCCTCCTAACAGTCTGCTTCTCACTAGGAAGAACCACTGGATTGGCGCCAAAGCCTTAGTCAAACTCATCAAACCAAAGAAAGAAGGTTCCAGAGAACGACTGAAGTCCACTCCAGAGAGCCCTCCTTGGCAGGTGGAGTCCCCAGACCCGGCCTCGCCATCTCCTCAGGCCCTCAGATTGCAGCCAGAAAACCCCGAGGCCACCCCGTCTGGCTCCAATGGTACAGAAGAGCGGGACACCCTCAACGGGCCCGTGGGGAAAGGTAGGAGCGGCTGACCAGGCTGCTGTTGGGCAAAGGAGGGGGATGGGTGCTCGGAAGGGCTCTGCCTGGATGGGGCAGGAGGAGAGACAGTGTGGGTGTCGCACGCGTGCCTGTAGGAGCATGAAGAGGGCGTGTTGCTTGCACACAGATCTGCCTCCTTGCCTAGGTTTGCAGCCCAGTAGAGTATACAAATTCACATCGGCAGCTTCGTCCTGTGACGGTTTTGTTATTTTAGAACGAGGAGCGTCCCACGTCATGTAAGCCGTGGTAGCGTCCCGGGCCGATGGTGACGCAGGTGCAGCGGAGACGGGCTCAGGGCTGTGTGTTTCGGGGCTGTGTGTGTCAAAGGGTCAGAGGCAGCTGTTTCTGGACCTGTTTCTGCACCTGTTCCCAGGTGCATTTAACCCCTTCTGTGCATACACGGGATCTTCAGGAATTCCTGAGTCCTCCCAGCCATGGAGCCCTGCCTACCTTTGTACTTATGGCTGTGTTCTGGAGTTTGCCAGAAGTTCTGACATGGATTCCTAGTCCTATGTGGTGTATTTCCTCTAATCTGAGAGGCTGTCAGCGGTACACTGTGTAATTGCTATCTATACCTCCGGGAGAAACACAGGCAGCCTGAGGAGTTCATGGTTGTGTTACACTCTGGTTAGAGGGCTCTTCTACAGACTCAGATTGTTGTGCACAGACACACGGAGAATGCAGGAGCACAGTACCTGGGGTGCACCTGCGACCGCTCCGTCAGAGGCCCCACCTGGCCAGCGGTGACCATCAGACCCATCAGAGCTGTGTCCGGATTGCGGAGATGTGAAGGAATGGGGGAAAATGTGTACCTCAGAAACAACTAAACACAGAAATTGCCAGAAACATTGTTAAGTTTTCAACTTTACTTTTTAAATATTAGTTTATGGATCCTTTGCCCCTAAACCTGCCGAGCGTGCACCCTGAGCAATTTAAATTTTTATGAAGGATGCTGGAACTTTCTGAAGACCAGGCCTAGGCCTGAGAGCCCTGTGCCCCTGCAGGCTGATGTGACAGTGCTCAGGGCAGGTAGTAACAGCCTGCCCCGTGAGTGTGACGTGGGCACAAGCCTTTTGGGGGCACCATTCAGTAGGTCCTGTTGTGTCACTTTCGAATGCAGAGGAGAAAGCGTGCCTGTGTGCACACGTGGGGACGAATGCCTGAGACCAATTTAGGGAAAGGGCTCCGGAGCCACTGAGCGATGATGAGGCTGACCCTGGTTTCTGTCTAGCTGGGCGCTCTCGCCTTGGGTTTTCCCGTCGGCTCTTTAGAGTTGTTGGCCTTTATCCCCTCAATGTGTGTTATTCTCTAAACTGACTTGATTAACTACCATCGGCCTAATGAGCTAGGAAACCTTGGGGAGGAAGAAAAGTACTCGACTGGTCCAGGCTGTTGTGCCAGCCCACGGACGAGCAAGTCAGGGAAAACCCTTCACAGCAGCAGCACCTATGCACATACTGGGCATCCCTTCCGGGCTCCTTTTAGCTGACTGACACGCTTTACCTGGCTCCCGGAGTTCTAACTCCTCGCTGAGGTGGGCACGATTAATCATCCCTGCGAAGGGAGTCTTGACGAGATGTTAAACACTTGCCAGTGTAATCACTGGCAGAACTGGGATGCCCACGCGGGGCGGTGGGGCTGGAGCTCTTCACCAGCATGTGCAGGTAAAGCCCTTTCGAATGAGGCCCAGAGCCTGGGGCCCCTTGTTCTGTGGCGCAAGCACCGACCACCAGGTGGCGCTGTGGCGGCAGAAATAAGCAAGGCGGTGGCATCCTCCCCGATCCTAAATCAGAAATCCCTTGGCCCTGCTGTGTCCATATGCGTCGTGTTTAGAAAGTACGGCTGAGGGCTCTGACCATCCATGAAGTACAGGACTGGAGTAGAGGGTGTGCAGGAGGTTTTAAAGGAAACGATTCTTGGTGGTGTGGGGTTGGGGGATGCAAAAAGAGGTATTTTCATTATTTTGAAACTTGTCCCGTCAGAAGAGGTTGAGATGCACAGAATTATTGGTGAGTGCTTCAGTAGACTGCCCTCTCGTGCCATCAGCCAGAAACACACCGTGAGGTGTTCCCCGGGCCCTTGAACAGGAACGGGAGTGGAGCGTGCCCCAGAGCGTCAGGGGGCCTGTCATTAAAATGGATGAGTAAGAGAAGCCGGGTTCTAAATTAATAAACATCCTCCTTTAATCATTTAACACATCGAAATTGAAAAAAGTCTCAGCCCTCGGCTCCTTGAGCGATACACAGTTCTCCTCCCGTGCAGAGAGAAGCATTGGCGCTAAGACGCCCCTGCATTGGTCACGTTGAGTCAGAGCATAAACGATTCACCGCGTCCTGATTCTGGGCTTGTCCTGGGTATTGTTCCCATGTTTCCTGGGTCGGACAGGATTCTGACCTCCTGCCTGCGTTGAGCTAATTTAGAGCCATTTGCTGTATTATTCATTTCATTCATTTATTGTTGTTTTTTTTTTTCCCTTCCTCTCTTGGGTTATCTGGGGAATAACCATTTAGCAACTCAGCGCAAAAAGAGTCCCTTTTTGAGAAGCAAAAGCAAAGACAAAGACAAGTCTCCAACGGCCCATCCGACTCTCTCTAAACGCCTGCGGTTCTGGTCTTCCTCTGACATCCCATCCTCTCCTAACGAGCCTGTCCCTTTTTCAGAAATTGGGGATTTCTAATCCTTTTCCTTTATCATGTGTTTTCATCATGCATCATCCTCCTTCATTTCTGAACTCCAAACAAACCAAAAAAAAAAAAAAAAAAAAAGTACCTAAAGGCCTGACGACCCCAGTGGACTCCTCCTCCTGATCCCAATTCCAAGCCAAGTTTAAAGTAGCCAGCGTGGATTCTGATTTCAAAAGAGAAGATGAGTTGTCACACCCTCTGGACCATTTCTGCAGCGCAGCACAGTTGTAGGGAGCCTCGGGACATCCACGCACAGGTCCGTGGGCCAGGATGTCCGTGCTGAGTAAGTCCGGCGGCCGTGTGCCGCCCCCCCACGCTCGCACCCGCAGCCCTATGTCGCGCCCGTGTGTGAAGCAGAACTGGTCAGTTGTTGCTTTGCTTCCTAAAATAGACGGCCTCTGTCAAGTGAGATTTTTGTATTTTTTAATTTTTTTGAAGACTTGCTTCTCAGCAGCTGAATTTAAAGCTGCTGTCCTTTCCTCTTCCTCCATCAGAGCACTGAGTTGTGGCTTTTGCTGTCAAGGCCCTTTGTAGACGTGCTCTGGGTCCCAAAGGATTTATGGCTGTGTTCC
The DNA here is from genome assembly GCF_022355385.1 of Mustela nigripes. Classification (NCBI taxonomy): domain Eukaryota; kingdom Metazoa; phylum Chordata; class Mammalia; order Carnivora; family Mustelidae; genus Mustela; species Mustela nigripes. The sequence goes on from NC_081569.1 coordinate 116,132,406, forward strand.
AGCAGTTTGTATAATTGGATCGATGTTGCCAAGCCAGAGGTCAGCCCAGAATGAAGTTTTACGACCTCTTGGACCAGGATGTTAGACGGTCTCGGACAGAAAGCCCATCCACACGCCGCTCACGCCCCGAGCAGGGGTAACGCTGGTCGATAGAGGCCTTTAGCTACTGCGCTGTCTGCTGTCTGCTGTCGTTCTCATGCCGTCTTCTGAGTTTTGCCACATCTTTGTGTCCACCTGTGTGGTTCACGTACATGTTTTGGCTTGAATTGACTCACTGTTATCACTTAAAATTTATTTTAAATTCAAGGGAGAGATTGTTAGCAGTGCTGACAGTGAGAAACCAGTGTCACCACAAAAACAAAGTAACTGTACGGACAGATACATACCTATTAAGCCGTTGAAGACGGTTGATGTGGCATTGGCTTCCTGTCACACGCTTTGCCTCGGGGACTCTGGGCCCCATGGCCCCAGTCCTCAGGGGCCCTGTCTCACCAGCATGCTGTCGGCCTCGTCCTGTTTCTCTGCCATCCGTGCTGTCTGCCCCCCTCCGCTCCCCTCCACTCCTCATTTTAACTGCACCTGTTGGATGCTTGTCCCGACTCATTCCTCCAGACTTGAATCTTGCTTCTCATCAAGGGTATCTTCCAGAATCCAAATTTTACCTTGGTTTCAAGTTGTACGATTCGGGCGTTGAAAACGTCCCAGGGAGTGCAGACCCCCGAGTGGCTGAAGGGCCGGCAGGATCAGCCCGTAAGAGGTCATGGCGCCGGGTCCCAGCCTTGGGGTGCCTGGAGGGGGACTTTGTGTGAAAGAGTGCTGACCTCATGCTTTAGGCTCCGGCCGCACACGTACCTTCCATTGAGAGAGCCTGGCCCCATTCCTACTACTAGGCAGTGGGAGAGGTTTTTGTTTTCTTTTTTTAATGTTTTACAGAAAAAAAAATTGTTTTAATGGGAGTATGTGTTCAGGGTAGATAATGTAGTGATTGCAGACGAGAACAAGCAATGGAAAAAGTCATCATACAGAGGTTCAGACTTCTTAAGTGGGTAAGCTGCTGAAAGGGTAAGCTGCTTTCTCAAATCCTAAATGAAACCAGTTGGCAGGATGCACGTCTGTCCGTCCATCCTGGACCTCCAGGACGTTGGCTGCAGGCCTGGCGAAACCCTGAGCAGACTTCATCAGGATCCTTTATAATCGGGCATCCGAGTTACACACGTGCCCACAGCTCATGTGGTGGCCTTCTGGCAACAGCTGGTTCCTCCTCCTGAGTCCTCCTGGGTCCCCAGTCTGACCCATGCGTGGAGCCGGGGCCAGCCTCTCTGCTCCCACCCCCCCACCACAGGCCCATAGCCAGGGACCTCCTGTCAGCACTGCAGCCCAGCGTCTGTTCTTGTGGTCCGTGCACACCCGGTGCCCCTACTTCTGGGCCTCGGTGTGGCAGCCCAGCCTTACACAGGATTGTGCCACTCTGTTTCTCAATGTCCTTCTCTGCCCCAGGCCCTGGGGACCTAAAACCAAAGCAAGGGTCCCCGCACAGAGGCAGCCTTGACCGCACGGATGCCTCCGCTGACCCAGCCGTGAAGCTCTGGCCCTCGGAGCTGAGCTCCCGGACCTATTCAACCTCAGCCATCACTACAACCCCTTCCAGCTCCACCTCCCTCTCCCGGCACCCAGGCCGCACCAAAGGTGAGTCACAGGTCCTTCCCGAAGACCCCAGGCTTGCAGAGACAGGTGGTCAGCAGGCCGCTGAGGCTGTAGACCTGCTTTGCCATCCCATAGACCCAGCTTCGGCCCATCAGCCATGTGGCTTGGGGCGGACAACCTCACCCACTAGCGGCCCAATCCTAAGCCGCTCTCACCACCCCCGTTCGGGAATTGGTGGCACCAGGTAGCTCCAGAAGGGACGTGAACCACAGTTTGGGCTAAAAGCAGGCAACGCCCTAACCCATGTTGTTAGGAGTTTGGAGGCTTATTCTCTGTGGAGGAGACATGACGTGTCTCTGAACCTGGAGGTGGCTTGCGGGAGCGGGAAGCAGGGCTCCTTCGCTGAGAACAAGGGGATCCGGGGAAGGGTTTACACAGCCAGCCTCTCCCAGGGGCCAGCAGCCGTGCCTGGTCGCACCTTCAGACATGAGGTTCAAGTGTTCTTCAATCGATCTGATAAGCCTGAGGAATTCCCCACAGAACAGCTCAGTCAGATCTTGTCAAGTGAAGCCTCTGAAAGTTCAGGGACTCCCCGGACATCCAACAACAGTGACCCAAACGAGTGTGGGACCACAGAGTCACCCGACATGCAGCACAGAAATGGCCACTATGCAGTGTCTGTTGTTGGCATAAGGGAGAGCAGTGAAGGGAAGGGCACTTGGAAATCTAAAATATGCGAACAGAAAGGAAGATCAAGCCTCAGACTAAAAAAGACATCCCTCGTGTAACTAGAGACATGAGCGTATCCGAAGCCACAGCTGGTGGAGCCGGGAGGGGTGCCTCTCGGGTGTCGGGAGTCAGAACTGGGAAGGGCGATTGCATTTCATCATCGCACCCCCCAACTCGACTCCTGAAACCCGGCTGCGCAGAGTCTTGTTTTGACAGGTAGAGTGCACAGGGTCTCCGCCCTTGGGGTGCCCCTGGGAAGAGAAGAGGAACAAGCACAGGGCAGCCACACGCAGGCCTACTCTGCTCCCAGCTTGACCCTGGAAGCAGCAAGTCGCTCGCTGCTGGGGGTCAGGGGAATGGGGCCATGTAGCAGCTGGGACGGACAGTCGGCATTTCCCCTCCCCCTTCTCTCTGGGCTTGGGGTACAGAAGCTCTGTCTGGTCTCCGGGTGGGGGCTGGGGACTCCCATCTCCCCCTGGACTTTAGCGGCCCATGTGGCTCAAGGACCAGCCCTTCAGACTAACCCACGGACTGTGTCAGCCTAGGTCCTGTTCCTAACCCAGAGTCTGAGCCTAGAAACACCTCTGGCTGTTCCTACACCTACAGAGCTCATGGGAAAGTCAGTCACCGCTGCAGACCCTGCTGTGGCCACGCGATTTCCCAGCAGCCCATTCTCACACTCCCACGTTCACGTCCAGTGGACACATAGCCAGCTTCAGTGGAAGGAAACCCCCTTAGAATCAGCTGTTTTTTAAGTCATTCTGGTTTCTTTGAGAGCAGAATTTAACAGGATCTGGGCCCTGTGGAGTTGCCTTTGTTTCTAGGCCCTTTCCTTAAAGGAAGAGAGATATATATTACTGGTTTGTGTCAGTTTCCAATACAGATTTAACATTCCAGGATTTCACATTTGCATGTCCATTGCTTTACAGAATGCCTGTCTCCTGAAACATTTATTCCCCTGAAAATATGCAATAATGGTTTATTTTTTTTTTAAAGATTTTATTTATTCATTTGACAGACAGAGATCACAAGTAGGCAGAGAGGCAGGCAGAGAGAGAGGGGAAGCAGGCTCCCTGCTGAGCAGAGAGTCCGATGCAGGGCTCGATCCCAGGACGCTGAGATCATGACCTGAGCCAAAGGCAGAGGCTTTAACCCACTGAGCCACCCAGGCATCCCTGCAATAATGGTTTAAAAAGTAATCCTACCAGTGCTACTCGTCACCATAAATTCAGCAAGCAATGTTTTCTTTGTAGTTCTTTTTAGTCCTTGGATTGTATCTCACTAAGGATGCTCTCACAGAGTTTTACATTAAAAATTCACTGCAGATCAGTGTTTCTCTCTGATAACATTAACAGCTTGACACAATAAGCTTTGTTCCTGTTTTTAGTTTTAGACTTTTTTCTCTGTAAATTAAACCCTGTGTGTTTTAATGTGTAAAATAACCAAACCAAAAATATTCGAAAACCTGAATTACATGAAAAGGTATACTCGGTGCCCCCCTCCCCCTTGGTCCCCACAACTCTATTCCCAAAAACACCTTCTGGATAAGCTTTTTTCTTAGTCCCTTGTTTATACTCCCGGTATTTCTTTCTGTAAAAATAAACCAAAATAGGGGCACCTGGGTGACTCAGTAGGTTAAGCATCTGACTCTTAATCTCAGCTCAGGTCTTGATCTCAGAGTCATGAGTTCAAGCCCCACGTTGGGTTCCACATTGGGTGTGGAGGCTACTCAAAAGCAAAACCATGATAAATAAATAAACAAAATCTACACACCTTGATTTTTTTTTCCCCCAGGAGTATATCATGGAAATCTTCCTTAGTCTTTTTCTAGCTCCATACTAATGAAAATGCCCACGTCTCGATCCTTTCAACCACCCCACCCCTAGAGTTGATTCTAGAAGCAGGATTGTCTCGTCAAAGGACAAATAAAAATGTACTTTTCCTAAATAAGAGTCTGTAGTTGTTCAGAGTGTTCCAGAAAACCCTATCTTAACCAGTGATCTTACTTCCACCATAGGCTATAATTCAGATGACAGCCTCTGTGACCCATCCCTGGAGCTGGAGTTCAACCACAGGCCGTACGGTGAGTGCTCAGTGCCTCGCGCCCTTGGGCCCGGCGTCTCAGACTGGATTTCATCAGCAGCGCTTTACTTTTGAGCTCAGTCCCATGTGGAAAACAGGTAGACGTGATGTTGCGTTGAATGGGAATGCAGAGGGCCACAGTTTCTCCAGGCTCCTTTCCACCCTCCCCAGGGGCCTGGGCATGTGAGTTCTGCTTCCATACCTCCCATGACAGGGAACTCACCACCTTAAGAGTAGCCCACTTCCACAGGTTCCAACTCCCCTTGCTTGAAAATGCCCCTGAGATTTGCTAGGACTTTCTGCTGACCCCACTGGGAGCACTGGCAACAGGGAGGCCTCTCATTATTCTCACTTGGATTTTGTCTAGAATAGCTCTGAGATGTGTGTGGTCTTAGAAATTGTTAGAAGCATTCGGCCATTTGACTTAGCTATGTTGTAAGTTTCTGCAGAAGGGAAACAGTGAATTATATACCAGCCTTCTCACAAATTAAAAGCTGCTTTACGGGGCGCCTGGGTGGCTCAGTGGGTTAGGCTGCTGCCTTCGGCTCGGGTCATGATCCCAGGGTCCTGGGATCGAGTCCCACATCGGGCTCTCTGCTCGGCAGGGGGCCTGCTTCTTCCTCTCTCTTTCAGCCTGCCTCTCTGCCTACTTGTGATCTCTGTCTGTCAAATAAATAAATAAAATCTTAAAAAAAAAAAAAAAGCTGCTTTATGTTTTAATGATTTTTGAAAAACAAAAATCGTAGTAGGGTGGGAAAATAATTCTTTTAAAAAAAACAAACCCTCAGAACTCACAGTGAGTTCTGTTTTTGTTTTGTTTTGTTTTTTTAAAGATTTTATTTATTTGACAGGGAGCACAAGTAGAGAGACAGGCAGAGAGAGAAGGGGAAGCGGGCTCCCCACTGAGCAGAGAGAGTGATGCAGGGCTCTAGCCAAGGACCCTGAGATCATGAACTGAGCCAAAGGCAGAGGCTTAACCCAGTGAGCCACGCAGGCCTCCCTCCTACCCTAGTCATTATCTTAAACCTTCTGTGATGCTGGTGTTGGATAGATACAGACACCACACTTGGCGTGAGAAAATACAGGCTCTGTGGCAGAACAGTTTAATGCACGGGCCCTGTGTCTGCACACCGAGGGGCGGGGAGCACACCCGGGGGTTCTGTTCCCCGTGATCTGTTAAGGCACCCTGATGAGCCAGATTGGTACTCCAAAAGCTGACCCCTGAGGGGTTTTCTTCCTAGGTACTCTGATTCCTTGAGCTTTTCTTAGCAGGAAAAAGAAGGAAAAGCAAAAGTGCTTTGGGAGTTAGGGGACTCCTGGTAGCCCAGTCGGTTAAGGGTCTGCCTTTGGTTAAGGGTCAGGTCATGACCTCAGGGTCTGAGGATCGAGTCCTGCATTGGGCTGAGCAGGGAGCCTGCTTCTCCCGTGGCTTCCCTCCCACCATGCTCTTCGCACTCCTCTCTCAAATCTTTAAAAAGAGAAAAAAAAAGTGCTTTGGGTCCTATTGATTTGTATCACCCTTTTCTCTTAATGAAACTTCATTCTTTTTAAAAGAGAGATGTGCATTTTTTATGTCTTTGTTTCCCCTCCCAGAGAGGAGACTTACTCTGCTTTTGCGCTTTTCATGAAAACTTAAGTATTTTTTGGCGCCTCCCCAAACCCCATTTGCTAATAGGAGTTTTCCAGATGCCTGCTCTTCGCAGAATGCATCGGCACTTGGGAACCCAGCGCCCTGTAGACTCAGTCAGGAGAGTGTCCCCGGGGCATGGGGAGCAGAGCATCTCCCATGTTGGCCTGTGTCCAGGTCTCTGTGTAGTTCGACCCAACACCTGCTGTGTGCTGAGGGGATGCAGGGAATACGAAAGTGCAGTCCCTGTCCCCCAGGGCTTCCTGGTCCCGCAGGACAGATGCTGGTGCAAGGCTCCTGGAAGAGCAGACCAGGAGAAGCAGGTCTGCTGGCCTTGAAGGGGCAGCTGCCCTTTGCAGGGGTAGAGCACCCCCCCACCTCCTGCTGACTCAGCCTATGACCTGAGAGCTGCCACACGCCGCATGGGGCACACGCCGGCAGCAGCCACAAGGGCTGGTTTCTCTGGCCCTTGTCCCTGTACAGGTCGATCTTCCCCTCGCAGGTAGATGTGCATTTGAGATGGGGAAGCAAGGAGCTGAGGGACCACGAACGACCAGGGAAAGCCAGCTCTCCCCCACCCCAGTTCCCCGCACCGGCCCCTGCAGCTCACCGGAGTGAAGGTGCCCATGTGCAGACACACACCCCCTTGTGCACATGTGCATGTGTGCGGCCCACGGATGCCTGGCTCCCACTCTCCCCGGGTCTCACCGGTTCCAGAAAGCTCTGTGCCGTCTTGGGAGTGAGTCCTCCCACCTCAGCTCTTGGCTCACCCCGAGCATCCCTTCTCTCCAGTCTTGCAGTGCCAGAGTCTTGCAGTACCAGAGTGCCGTTTGCGGTGCCAGAGTCCCTAGCACTATAGCTAATAAAAACAAAGCTAGTGGTCGTTTCTGGATCGCCTGTGGGATCCAGGCGATCTATGCCTCACACCCACGTTGGTGAAGCTGGATCCCCTGAAGGGAGAACACAGAGAACCCCAGAGTCCATCCTTCCCGAGGACATTGCCTTAACTTTAGTGTGACAGCGGCTTTGTTACGCAGCTTTTCTCGGATTAGATGGTTCGGCGTGGGCCCACCTGCCCCTGGCCATTCAGGCTGAGTGTCCCTTCCTTCCAGTGTCCCGGCCAGACAGCTTGGAGAGCAGTCGGAACACATCCAGCGAGAGCTCGCCTCTTAACCTGAAAGGTAGGTCAGCCTTGGCTTCCGTGCACTTCTCATTGTATTTGGGTCTTTGGTTCTGGGCTCATCTATTTTTATACTTCAAGCAAACACACAGGCTTCTCTGCTGCCTCACGCGTTTGCACGTATGGTCCACATCATGCGGGTTGAGGCCCAGACCTGGGTGTCTGAGTGAATCCCTTTACCCCCGCCCAGCCCCAGGGCGCCCGGGCCCAGCACCCCTGCTCTGAATCCAAGCTACTTCATCTGTAGAGTGGGGCTGCCATTAGGACCAGGAGTCTGAGGTGGCCAGAGAGCACCGCTGCAGCATTTTGATTCTTTCCATGTTTTAACCGCTATAGTGCACAGTATTGTCTGTCTTAACGAACACTTCTGTGCATTTGAAAAGGACGTGTATGTTGTCCAAGACTAGAAGCTTTTCAAAGATTTTTTTTCTCTTAGCATGCACCTGACCCGTGGAAGACACTAGCATGTAGCAGGCCTAAATAACCCTTCAGTGAACGGATGACACATGACGAGCGTGGGGCCTCATAGTGATGAATGTTAGATAGTCACTTAAACTTCACCAGGAGCTCTCCACTTTTATCTCAAGTAACTTTATTTTTAAATGCCAGACCGAGACATGCGAAACCTCCTATGCTGTTGGTGGGAAGGCAAGCTGGTGCAGCCACCCTGGAAAATAGTATAGGGGTTCCTCAGAAAGTTAAAAATAGAGCTACCCTATGACCCAGGAGTTGCATTACTAGGGATTTACCTCAAACATATAAAGGTCATGATCCGAAGGGGCACCTGCACCCTAACGTTCATAGCAGCGATGTCTACAATAACCACACTATGGGAAGAGCCCAGATGTCCATCAACAGATGATGTGGTGGAGATAGACAAGGGAATATTACTCAGTCATCAAAACAAATAGTTTTGCCATTAACAATGACGTGGCTAGAACTAGAGGGTATTATGCTAAGTAAAATAAGTCAATCAGAGAAAGATAATTATATGATTTTACTCAATATGTGGAATTTAAGAAAAAAAACAAGAACATAGGGGAAGGGAGGGAAAAATAAAACAAGATAAACTCAGAGAGGGAGACAAACCATAGGAGACTGTTAACCATAGGAAATAAACTGAGGGTTGCTGGAGGGGAGGGGTTGGGGGGATGGGGTAACTGGGTGATGGGCATTAAGGAGGGCACGTGATGGAATGAACACTGGGTGTTACATACAACTATGAATCACAGACCTCTATCTCTGAAACGAATAACATACTATATGTTAATTGAATTTAAATAAAAATAACAAATGCCAGACTGAAATTCTGAAACTCTCAAAAAAAAAAAAAATTTTTTTTTAAGTGGGCTTAATATGAGCCTTGAACTCACAGCCCTGAGACCACGACCTGAGCTGAGGTTGAGATCAAGAGTCAGACACTTAACCCATCCAGCCACCCAGGCGCCCCCCTCCTAAATGTTCTTACTCTGGAAACCCCAGCCTGGGAGAAGTGAGTCTGGCTTCTCCGCCAGGATTCTGTTTTGGGAGGGAGACTCAGGTGTGTGCCTCTCTACCGCCCCACCACCACCCAGGTTCCTCCGACCAGCTCCACGGGAGGTCTGAGAGCTTCAGCAGCGAAGACCTGATCCCCAGCAGGGACACGGCTGCTTTGCCACGGGATGCCAGCACCCCAGGACGCACCGCCCTCGGCCGCCATGAGTACCCCCTGCCCTGGAACGGGCCTCTCCCCCAGGACGGCGTCCAGAAGAGAGGCACTACACAGCCCCACGCGGGGGGACGGCCCTGCTCTCCCTCGCCGAGCAGTGAGATGGTCACGCTGGAGGAGTTTCTGGAGGAGAGCAACCGGAGCTCCCCGACCCCTGTGAGTGGCCCAGGGCTGGGACACGGCTTGCCTCTCTTCCTCTGCCCTCTCCCGAGTCGGGACCCGGGGCAGAGGCATAGAAGGGGCCGGGGCAGGGGTGCCGTGGCCTGGGTGCAGAGCTGGCGCGGGTGGAGAAGGATACCCAGCAGCCGGCAGGCCACACGCACTGGCTCCCAGCCCCGGACCCCAGGGGCCGTTGGCCCCATCTGTGGAGTGAGGCGGCAGGAGTTCTTTGTCAGCATGGAGGGCAGGGATGGGGTGTGCCCCCCCCAAACCAGGAGCTTCTTTCAAGATAAGGCCAGCCCCCGACTTGGCAGGGGGAGGATCTCACAGTAAATTTTGTGGTGAAGCTCTGAATTACCCACTCGCCCTAAGCCTTCACCATCAGAGGTCAGCAGGCTGTTTCTGGAAAGGGTCTGGAGAGTAAATGTCTTGGGCATTCCCAGGCGAACAATCTCTACAACCGCTCAGCTCTGCTGTTGCCGTGAGAACACAGACGGAGCCCATCTCTCAGTGAACCGGCATGGCTGTGGGCCCACAAAACTTTACTCACAGACGTTGACATTTGGATTTTGTGTCCTTTTCATGGGTCATGTAAGGCTGGGTGTTTTGTGTGGGGTGGGGGTTGGGGGTTTTGGGGGGTTTTTTTGGCGGGGGTGGGGAAGATTTTTTTTTTTTTTTTTTTTGACAGAGAGAGGGAGACAGTGAGAGAGGAAACTCCAGCAGGGGGAGTGGGAGAGGGTTTCCTGCCAAGCAGGGAGCCCAACTCAGGGTTCGATCCCAGGACCCTGTAGTCATGACCTGAGCCAAGGGCAGATACTGAAGGACTGAGCCACCCAGGCGCCCCATGGCTGTCCTTTTTAAAAAAAAATTTTCCATCATTTAAAAACATAAAAGCTCTTCTTAGCTCATGGGCCATGTAAGAACTTGTGGCAAACACATTGATCCACACAGCTGGAGTCTCCTGGCTTGTGTTCTATGGCTCTGACCCCCGGATATCCTGTGCATGAGGGTCCCCATCTTCTGTCCCCTCTTCAGAGCCTCAGTTCATCTTTTCTGAAGTGACAGGCACGTGTTTTGCACTCTGCCTGACTTCAGTCATGGGAGCAGCTGCGTAACTGGACACATGAACATGCTGTCTTGCAGTTGAGCTCTTTTAAGGATTTTTAATGCTTCCCGGATTCCGTCTCATTCTCCTTCGACCACTGAACTTTCCTTAGCTGCACGGTAAGCTCTGTGAGCCCCGTCAGCAGGCCGTGGGGGAACACACTCTCGTTCAGTAGCTTTTTTTTTTTTTTAAAGATTTTATTTATTTATCAGAGAGAGATGGGGGGAGAGAGCAAGCACAGGCAGACAGAATGGCAGGCAGAATGGCAGGCAGAGGCAGAGGGAGAAGCAGGCTCCCTGCCGAGCAAGGAGTCCGATGTGGGACTCGATCCCAGGACGCTGGGATCATGACCTGAGCCGAAGGCAGCTGCTTAACCAACTGAGCCACCCAGGCGTCCCTCGTTCAGTAGCTGTTTGCTGAACACCTACCGTATGTGACGCAGTGTGCCTAGTGCCTGCTTTCGAAAGCCAGAGCAAGCCAGAGAATGACAAGTGGCACACTTGCTAGTGCAGTCTTGTGGTTAGCCCTGAAAGGACATGGAAAACGTGGTCCGTGCGCTCCTTCCCTTGATATTTCCATCTGGCAACCACTTATCTATGCGCTGGGAGTTGGAGAAACCAGACAAAAGCCCTGCTTCTTTCAGGAAGTTTAGGGTCTGCTCAGTGGTTCCCATATTCACCTGGTGGCCTTGCCAGGACACAGGCTGCCCCCGGAGCTTCGGGCTCCGTGGGTCTGAGCTGGAGCTCCCAGAGAATCTGCAGCTGTCGTGGCTTCCTGGATGAGGCTCTGGCTCTCGGCGTGTATCCAGGCATCTCACACCGAGGAGCCCCGATCTGGTGGAATAAGTGAAAACAGTCCAGAAAGCAGGGCTACCTGCACTTGGGAGACTTTCCTTCTCCACTCATTTCTGACTTTGTGTCTGTCACAGTGAGTTTGCTTTCCCTTTGCAGATTTTCGGGGAGAGGGACAGTTCTGTGCAAAGTGACAGGGCCCAGCCTGTTCAGCACGGACCTGTCCCTAGCACTGCTCCTCACTCACACTCCATCTTGTCACCTGTCTCTTTACAGCCTAAACAAGCCCGAAGTAACCTTGCATGGTGGCAGCTCATGTTGGGAGCTGCCATATGGCCCTGGAGAGTCACACTTACCTCTCTGCCTGCCCAGGATGCAGACCCCCTGCCAACCCCATGCACCTGACCCCTCTCCCCGCCCCCTACCCGCCCAAGGAAGTCACAGCCTGCCCCACCCGGGCCTCCACTCCCTGGATATTGATGATGCCAAGAGGCGGGTGTCTCAAAATGGGCTCCTGGGTGGCCAGAGGGGGTGGCCTCCTGAGGGTGCATATGGGACCCAGGTGGCGCCGTCAGCCACTGCAGTCAGACGTCACGATGCAGCGGGAGGCGTTCATCCCTGGTCTGCTCTCTAGATGTGGGTCCTGTGGCAACGCTGAGGCTTCAGCTTCCTCACCTGCTAAAGATTGTTTTAGTCCAACTTAAACAACCTTGCAAGGTTGCTTTGACAATGAAGGGAGGGTTTGGTTTCTTGGTGATTACACCCATAGTTCTTAGCACAGAGCCTGGCACTCGAGAAAGGGTTCCCATCAGTGTTAACAATAGAAGGTCTTAACACACACTCCACCAAAATCTGTGGCCTTGCCGAGCCTCAGATAGCAGAGTGTGCCTCGGTCAAGTTGAGCATCCAGATGTTTCTAGGGGCCAGGAGCTGTTGGCGGGTGTGGATGGCTTCTGAGCTTGGCTCTCCCCACCCCCACCTGCCAAGAGAATGTACTTCCTTTCCTGGGTTTTTGGGAATCCGTCAGCCTAAGGAGGAACCTCTGCTTGGCTCCTCCAGGCTCTGAAGTCCTGACAGGAGGCTGAAGTTACCGAGTGGTGTCCTAGACCCTGGCCTCTGGTGACTCTGTGTACCTGCAGGGTGGTGGAGAGGACACCAGTTCACCAGCCAGGGGAAGCCCAGCCCTTGAGGGGAGCAGGCTGGTGGGCTGCGCCATCCCCTGCCCTCGGTTCCCGCCAGGCAGCCCCAAGGTCCTGGGCAGTCTGCGTTTGTGGCTCCCACTCACCCCCGCCGTGCCTGCCTCTTCACGGGGCAGTGGTCTGAGCGGCAATGAGGTTCTGGCTTTTCAAGAGCCGTGCTTGCTCCCTTTCCTCAGTGGCCCCAGACAAAGCCCTTTGAGTGTGTCTGAGTGTGGTGGGCTGACTACAGCACTACAGGTCAGCTTGCTACCCCTGCCCTGCCTGGTAGGACAGCAAGAACGGATGGGGACGTTTGGCTGTGGTCGGGCTTTCAGTCCCGACCTTTCCATAGCGTGGATGAGCTTCGCAGGAAGTCTGCTCCTGTCTGATGTGTGTGCTTGTTTGTGAAGTTAGGGGGCTGCCCCAGTGATGTCCGCGGTTCTCGCCCTGGTGAGCCATGTATAGCCCCCAAAGCCTGACCAGGGGTGGTGTGGCAACATTAGACCTCGAAGAGGCCAAGCAGGAGCCAAAAAACCTTCGCCCTGGCCACCTGCACTGCCCAGCGGACATCCTGGGGTGGAGGCTGGGGGGAGGGCCATCCCAGCACCGGCCTGGCCCTTGTGGCCACCCCTCATTTCTTCCTTTCCTCCCTGTAGGACGCTCCCAGTTGCCGGGATGACCTGCTGAGTGACTACTTCAGGAAGGCCAGCGACCTCCCAGCCACTGGAGGCCAGCCAGGACCACCTACCAGGAAAGAAGGGGCCAAGATGCCCACCAACTTTGTGGCCCCCACCATCAAGATGGCCATCAGCACCTCTGAGGGGAAGCTCCCGAAGCCCGGGCAGTATGTGAAACCAAGCTTCAGAGCTGCTGAGGCTGAGGCCCTGCCCAGTGGCCCCCCAAGGCAGGTCCAGCCTCCCCAGAGCCTGTCTCTGGGCAGACCCCGGCAGGCCGCCATGCCCCCGACATCCCACACGCCTGCCAGCCGGAGTGCATCTCTGAGCCGGGCTTTCAGCCTCGCCTCTGCCGACCTTCTCAGGGCCAGCGGGCCAGAGGCTTGCAAACAGGAAACCCCTCAGAAGCTGGGGGGTCCTGACAGCTCAGGGGGCAGAGAAACGGGCAGCCATGTCCTACAAAGCCCCACACCCTCCAGCTCCCACAGCCTGGCCCGGGAGCGGACCCCACTTGTAGGAAAGACTGGCGGCTCTGGTCAGGGCCCAGGCCCCCGCAGCCGGCCCCCGGATGTGAGGCGTTTCTCACTGGCTCCCCCAAAGGAGGAGAGGCTGGCCCCCCTGCAGCAGTCCGCCACAGCCCCGGCCATCGCTGCTGGAGCCGGAGGTTCCTGCAGTGGCAGCAGCAGCTCCCAGACCCAGCACTTCCCCACCGCCGCAGCCCAAGCCACCAGGACCAAATCCCAGACGCCCCCCCACGCGGCAGAGGTGGCCACTGTCGCCCCTGTCCGGGGGCCACTCAGCTTCTCCGAGGGTGATGGGGTCCCAAGGCAAGGCCACAGTGAGGGGCTCCCCACCAAGAGCCCGGGGAGGTCTCCTGACCTGGCTCCCCACCCCAGCCGGGCCTCCGAGGACTTCAGCCGTGGGAGCAGCTTGAAGAGCACGCCAGCGTCCCCCGAGCCTGGTGGGGACCCGCAGACGGTGTGGTATGAGTATGGCTGCGTGTGACTCATCTGGGCCAGCGGCTTCTGAACCTTCCAGTGACTGACTCACCTTCTAATTATGATGGCCTTTTCTTCTGTCTGCCTGTGGTGCTGGGAAGGGGTTTAGAATGCGGACCGGGGTTCCTGGGCATCTCTCCCTCTTGTTCTGTTAATGAAAACACTGTGCCAAGCCCTGAGAGGATTACACTCCCACTCCCATATGCGTGCGTGTGTGTGTGTGTGTGTGTGTGTGTGTGTGTGTGTGTGTCTTCTGTATGTGTAGCCTCCAGCAACCGCTGTCTTTTGAACAAATCCACTTCAGCATGGGGACAGTCAGAATACAGTGACACAACTAACCCCAGAGTAGACACTACTTGAGCGCGTCCTGGCAGAACACTCATTTACAACTTGTCGACCTCTCTTAAGGCACTTGTGTTTGTGTGTGTGCAAACACACATTCCCATGGCCAAGCCCTAGTGGTTCTGGAAACTCCATGTCCTCTTCCTAAAAGCCATTTGATCCTAGGAGAAGTCCAGACAGGCCAAACTACAAAGAGCTTGAGGACCTCGGGGAGACACCAGAATTAGGATTGCTGCTGAAACCCAGGAGTGCGGCCACACCATTTCCTGGGGTCCCAAGCAGTTCCATCTTACCCCAGGGCAGGTGGCCTCGGGCTTGGCCCACCAACCCGCAGTGGGCTCCTGGGCTCCGTACGGTGGGCTCTGGGGGCCCCGCGGAGACCTGCCTTCCCTGGCTCTCTCTTGAAACACTGGATCTTCTGGGGCTAGGGACCGCGGCAGAGAGGAGCGTCAGTCTCGGCCCCCTCCCAGCAAGCGGGCGTCGTGTACGGAGGGGAAGCATGTGCAGGAGTGGGTCGTAGGCCTGCTTGGTAATGTGGCTGCCGCCTCTCTCCTTCCCGTCTCAGATGAGAGACTGATTTATTATTTCTGAATAATTTCTTGTGGTAGAAACCAAATTTCTTTTAATATATATGTACACACTCCTGTGAAATATATATTCTTCGAGGGGGGTCTATTTATGTTCCATTGGGAGTCTGTCTCTTCTCTCAGGAATCTTACCTGCTGCTTTGTGTATTTGGTCAGATTCCTGACAAACGTTTTCTGTTTAGTAAAGGTGCTCTTTCTGGGATGTACTAAACCTGGTGATTTTATTTTTAAGGTATTTTCTTTCTTTTGATTTAATATACTGAGAAAGAAATGGGACTGTTAACAAGACCAGTTGTAGAAGTGCTTTGGGTTGTGTACTAAATAGCCATTCATTCTGGAACATGAGGACAGGTTGATAATAAAACGGAACGGCAGAGACTCGAGTCCTGGTTTTTCTCACTGGGGGGGCTGGTGGCATTGGATGGGCCATGGTGGCCAGGGGGATCTCAGGGGGTCTCCGGGCGCCCGTCTTCACCCCAGAGAACCTTCCCGGCTGCCGGAACCCACAGCTCCCTTTGCCTCCAGGTCACAGAACACAAAAGAGCAAGGTTTTCGGGCTCACTCTGCAACGGCTTTTTCCCAGACTCGCATTTATTTTCAGCTGGGAAGAGCTGGATCCCATTTTGGTGTGGGATTCATCTTGTGACAGAAGTTCAGCTTCAGCCGGTCCTTTGGGTTTTCCTGAGGCTACTCAACTCGGAAGGGTCGGATCTGGAATTTAGATCTCCAGGGCCTCAGTTTGGATGCTGAAGTCAGATGGAGAGATGGAGACTGGCAGAGACCTGCCCACACATAAGATCTTTCAAATTGTTCTGTCTAGCGGCTTCTTCAGTGTCTCCTTCCTCTGTCCCTGGACTGTGAAAGTCCCCTCTTCCCTCCCCTTCCGCCTGTCCCTTCTGGAGCTCTGCACTCTGTGGCCCGAGACCACTTAGGGAGAGCTGCCGCCTGCAAGCTTGGGCCCAACTGGGCAGCGGCCTCCTCCTGTAGGGCCTCGGTGGGATTTGACGCGTGGCCTGTTCCTCCTTGAACTTAGCCTGTGAATCTCTGCCCTCCGGAACGTCTCTTCAGTGCTCACTTGCCAGCCCCTCATTCATTCACTCTCTCTCCACAGACTCAGAAAGCTAAGGAGTAGAACATTAGCCATCAAAAAATGAAATCTTGGGGCGTCTCGGTGACTCAGTGAAGCATCTGCCTTCGACTCAGGGTCCTGGGATGGAGTTCCTTATCAGGCTCCTTGTTCGGCAGAGAGCCTGCTTCTCCCTCAGTGTGTCCTACCCCCTGCTTGTGCTTGCTCTCTCTGACAAATAAAATCTAAAAACAAACAAAAAACTTGCCATTTGCAACGACATGGATGGAACTAGAGGGTATTATGCTAAGCAAAATAAGTCCGAGAAGGACAAGTATATGATTTCACTCATGTGGGATTTAAGAAACAGAATAGGAGCAGAGAGGAAGGGAGGGAACAATAAAACAACGAAATCAGAGGGAGACAAACCTTAAGAGACTCCTAACCATCGCAAACAAACAGGGTTGCTGGAGGGAAGGGGGTGGGGGGATGGGGTAACTGAGTAACTGGGTAACTGGGCATTAAGGAGGGCACGTGACGGAATGAGCACTAGGGGTTATGTGCAGCTGACGAACCCCGGAACTCCACCTCTGGAACTAATACACTATGTTAATTAATTGAATGTAAATAAAACTAAAAACAACAAAAAAAGCTCAAGTGCTAGGTCCTAGAGGCTTCCCCTTCCACGCACCCCCAGGGCTAGCTAGCCAAGTGTTGACCAGTCCTGACCTTGAGGCCTGAGGTCACACCTGCTGTCTGATTCCAGCCTGCTGGGCCTGCAGGCCTCAACTCTTCGGCTTGGCCACCCCTGCCCCCACCCCTCTGGCTCCTCTAGCTCATCCAGGGGCAAACTGTCCTGCAGTCACAAAAACCCGAAGCCCAGGACGCAGGCTTAGCCCTTGTCTCCGCACCCCACATATTCTAGGCCACATCCTGGCCTGAGGATGGGTCTGGAATCTGTACCCCCGCCTTTATCTTAGCCAGCTGTTCTCATCCCAGGTCGCACACACACCTGGCCTTGGGTGTTGGCTGAAGCTGCCTGCCTTGGACGACTTAGTCCTCATGGAATTCACCCCAGGTGACCTTTTGAACCATCCCCCCTCTGCCTACCTCCACACTAACCACACCCATCCCTTTGTGGCCTGGGTCCTCTGCATGGCTCACTTTGAGGTGCACCCAGCCCTCTTATCACTCCCTCCTCTCACCCCAGACAAGCTCATACACATCCACAACTTTAATTATAATCTGTTCCCAGAGGCTCCAGACATCTCCAGCCCCAGCCTCTCCTTGGAACCTCCAGACCTGACCTGTGTTTCCAGCTTGGATGTCCCGAAGATACCGCCAACTCAGAACGCTCAACATGGAAGTCACCATCCTCCCCCACCAAAGCTTCTCTTCTGTTCCCCATCTTGTCCTATCTGTCCCCTTACATCTAGACAATATCCAATATTCCCTTCCCTCTTCCCCGTGTCCTATCCATGACTTCATCAGCGGGTTCCAACTCTGACACCTCGTTCACATTGGCAGCCCAACCCTGGCAAGCTTCCCCCCCACCCCGAGCGGCACCCCAGGGTCCTGCTGCGGAGCGGGACACCCCAGATCATGCGTCTCCTGAGCTCCAGGCCCCCACCCTCTGCAATGGCCTGGTAGCTGTGTGACCTGGTGTCTGGGAAGAAGCCAACTAATAGCTGGTATTGATGTCCTTTGCTCTGGGGTGTGGTCTGCCTGGAAAGAGAAGTGGGATCATCTCTGGGACAGGAGGGGCTCACCCTGGGTAGGACACCAAAGTGAGAAAATGAGAGAGGGATAGAACAAACCTTGGGAGGCATCCAGCCAGCGTTTAATATCCAGCCAAATGTTTATCAACCAAGTGGGGGAAGAGGAAAGAATATGTGTGTGTGTGAATAGTTTTGCTGATATAAAGATATGTAACAAAACTTACAAATAATAAAATGTGCAATACATTTTGTTGCAAAATCCACACCTCTCATTGCTTCTCTTAGAAAGCTCTCACTGATTTTTGCCAGACGTGTATTTATAGTCAATGGATGCGTGCCACTCACGGATGCGTGTCATTCCTGCAGGAAGGCTGGTTCGTAATTTCGTTTATGTCAACCAGGAAGATGAAAGTGAAACAAGCCAAAGATGCATGTCAGAACTTCACCCACCCACCCCACCCCACCCCACCCCGGGGTGGAGGACGGCATGGCTGCTGGGTCATGCAATGATTCTGAAGGCAGGACCAGTGAGTTTCCTCAGTTTCCCCACTGTTCTCATTGTATTGGCTACAAACACAGCACACCTGCCATTAGTATGCACCCCAGACCCAGTTTTATGTTTTTTTTTTAAGATTTTATTTATTTGACAGACAGAGATCACAAGTAGGCAGAGAGGCAGGCAGAGAAAGAGAGGGAGGGAAGCAGGCTCCCTGCTGAGCAGAGAGCCCAATGCGGGACTCGATCCCAGGACCCTGAGATCATGACCTGAGCCGAAGGCAATGGCTTAACCCACTGAGCCACCCAGGCGCCCCTACCTTCGCTTTTAATGCACAGTATTTAATCAGAGGTCTACATAAGTCAGCTTTTAATGATCACTGTTTCACAAACGGCTTTGCAGAATCCTTTAGGGATGGGCTGAAAAAGCAGACACAGAACAACTGAGAAGTGACCAAAGGAGGAGGAACCCATGAACGGCTGACCACGGACTCCATGTTACACAGGGCTCTCGGGGCCAACAGCGGGAGGCTGGAAACTCTGCCCCTGGCGGCTCCCTCCCCTCCATCCCCACCCTTGCCCTTCTGCAAGCGGCGGAAGGGGAGAGTGAGCCTGAGGAATGCCCATCCCCTCTGCCTCTGTCCAGGAGGGCGGTGAACCACACAAGGTCAGGCAGGAGCCGGGGTCTCCTGGCAGGCCTGGCACTTCCTGGGGACAGGGAAAGGGTCGTGGCCGTACTCAGACCAGTCCTCCCCTTCCCAAGTTCTGGCTTTGCAGTCCAGCCCACTGAGGTTAAGTTTGTGAGCGATCACATGGCCCGGGCAGTCCTTGTCAGTCTGAGATCTGGCCGAGCAAGGCCAGCCACCTGCGCCCCCCCACCATCCCCTCTCCCAGGAGACCCCTAATAAACAGCGGGCAGGAAACCCCCGGGCCCCTCGGCACCGGCAGCGCGGCGGTTCTGGAGCAATGGTTCTGGAAGCCGCTCCCTCCCGGGGCCCCTGGAGGAGCCCCCGCCCCCTCACCCTCTCCCGAGGCGGCGGGTGAGCCGGAGCCAAGCGCTGCGCAGGGCCGCCCGCACCACGCCCCCCGCCAGTCCCCGCCGCCCTCGCCGCCCCCGCCGTCCTCACCCGGTCCCCGCACCGCCGTCGCCGCCGCACGTCCCTCCGCTGCCGCCCGCCCGCCGCGGTTCGTGCTCAGCCGCCGCCAGGCTTCCTGCGCCGGGAACCCGAGAGAGGTGAGTGCGCCCGGGCGGCTGGGGTTTGGGCCCGGACAGCGGGGCAGGATGACGGCGGCCCAGGGGACCGCTGGCCCTTCGGCAAGACCGGCTCCCTGCCATCTCCTGCGGCGGAAAATTCAAAATCCAGACTCTGGATAAAGGCCTTTGTGGGGAGTGGAGGAGGAGAAGGGCTGGGAGGCAGGTCCTGTCATTCCAAGATACACATCCATAGCGCTTTGGGGGTTCAAGGACCTACCACCCGGAGGGTGTGTCACAACGCTGGCATTTGGGGGAGGGAGCAGGAGGCCAGAGGGGGCTGCCCCGCCCAGGGTCCCTGCGGTGGGGGCAGATCCCAAAAGTCCAACACCATTCGGGTCCTCTGGGGACATGCCCTGACCCTGCATAACTGCAGCTAAGGCCCTGGGAAGGAGCACTGCGGGCGGAGTCGAAAGACCAGGTCCCAAGCTGGAGACTTTCCTGATGCAGAGGGGGAGAGAGCAAACTGACATCTACGGAGAACCTGCTCATGTAGTGGCAGTACCTCTCCGTCAGCATTCCCACCGGCCTCAGCTGTGCCCCTCCATTCCCTATCACTCATTCAGCAGACGGGCCCTCTGCCAGGCGGAAACACGAGATGGGGGGAGCTGGTCCCTACCCATACAATTCACACTGTAACTGGTGGAAGGTCCGCTGTGCTGCTCTTTCCTGCCGTAGCCGATCAGAATCTAAGGCAGTATTATCCCTGCACTGATGAGAAATTCTTAAGCCCCCACCATCAATACTCACAGGATCCCTTCCACAGCACCCACACACCAGTCACTGGGAGGATTCCCAGGATGCCTCCTCATCCCCTTGTGTGTTTCAGTTTAAAAGTCACCTATTCCAGGAAGGCTACCCTGACTGCCCTCCTCTTGATCAGGCACCCTGGCCCTCCCTGCCCATCATCCTCTACTCATAGCCGTAATCAGAGTATCGTCATTGCTGTGTCAATCCTAGTTTTCCCTGCTAAGTCATTTACAAAAACTTGGCCATTCAAGTTCCATTTTATTATACACATAATATTTTTCTTGAATATTTTACTTTGGAAATGTATTATGGCAGAACCTCTATTCAGGAAACAGAAGCTTAAAACTTAATCTCTCACTGCCATTATTTTCAGATCTCTCCTAGGCTGCTTCACAACTTCTGATGCAGAGTCCATCAGTTTTTTGGTACCTTGGGGACAAGCCCTGATACCCCAGAATGACCCCTGGGGCACCTGACAGAGGACAAAGAGAACCTATATTCTGAAGAGAGGACAGGGACCAGGGCCCCCTCCTTCTCACTCCTTTAGGGCCTGACTCCCTTCTTGTGTTGCGGGTAGGGGGGACCGGACGTGTCCCATTATGCAGCCTTCCCCTATCGATGTCCTCTCGACATCGATACTGGCCCTGATGGCCCCTGGGTAGTCCTTGGGGACACCATGCAAAAAACCTCCAGGGTCTCCGTGCTGTCCGGATCCCTGACATGGTGCCTTGGCTCCCACCCCACCAGACAGCCCTATGGGAGCTCAGCTCCTGCCCTCCATATCCACTTAGCCACACCAGCCCGCAGGACAAGTAGAGGACATGCAGGGGGCTCAGTCTCCCCTGGCCAGCTCCTGCCTTTCTCCAGGCTTCTTTTCTTCCCAACCAAAAAGGCACACCGAGCTGATTAGCATCACCTGCTTAAGCAGACAGACCACTGGGTTCCTCTCTCTGGAGCAGACCCAACCCCACTCCACGAGAGTTCACTTGGAGAATCTCAGCCTCTCAGGGCTCACCCTCTGCTCCCAGTTCCTGCTCACCCTCCCCAGCCCTGCAGATGTGGACCAGGGACCCAGATTAGGACTGGAAGCCCCAAAGCGGTCAGGCCCACTGCTGAGGGACACCCTGGGTGCTCCTCTTGGTCTTCAACTGGACCCCAGTGGTTAATTCCAGAACAGAAGGGAGAACCTTCCCCCACACACACACTCATGGTTCTGGGGCACTTAAATACCCTTATTTTTAAAAGGAAATTGGGTTCCACTCACAGAAGTGGGAAATCAGTATCCTCTACCACAAAAGCAAGGTAATTGAACGAATAAAAACAAGGAAAACCAAGCAGTGTTGGTTTTAAACTTAGATTAACGCCTGTGGTCTGCAGAACACACCTGAAGCTAGTTCTCTAGCTTACAAAGGGAGATTAACAAGAATTAAGAACTAAAGACATACTGACACCCAGCTGAGACTTTCTCTCTAGTGCAGAACAGGTTAAGAGAGAAATGGATAGGGAAAAACAAAATACATCAGCCAGCTTCTATCAGTCAGCCTCTACTGAGTTCAGAGCACCACACTACGCCGGAAGTGATGCAGAACAAGCCTTCAGTGTATCCATCCCAGAAGGGTCACTTCCTCCAGGAAGCCCACCCAGATGGGCCTCCTTAGCCAGCTGTACTTCTCCTGTTTTAAGGGTCATTGTGATTCACTGTAATGGGGTATTGGCTTTTACTCCCAAGCAGAAGTTCATAAGAACCACCACCAGGTCCGTCTCACTCACTTCACTATCCAGGTGTCTGTCCCCACGGGGCCTGGAGCACAGGGGTTGAACAGGTGAATGAATAATGAATGTGTAGCTGGGTTGACCTTCTTGACTTTGGTCTTGCTGCCCCTCCCACCTCCAGCAATGCTTTTCCTTCCTCTTCCACTTCCTCCTCCCTGCCCAAACCCCTTCCCTGCCCAAACCTCCCTGCCCAAACCCCACACCTTCCATCCTTCAAGGCCCTGCTTGAGAGCTCAGTTTTTCCAGGAGGCCTTTTTCAACCCACTGACCCACCCCGAGCACCCCTGCCCTTGAATCTTCGATCCCTGGCGCTGCCTATGCCCAGGGGACATTCGGTTCCATGGTCCAGTGGGTTCCCCACACCTGCACGGGACAAGCAGTATGGGTGATCTAATGTGGAGTGGCTCAGCGTGGTTCCCCCTTCAAGGACACGGCTGTGTTGGCTCCGGGACACTGTATGGGTTCCCTGTTGATTGCTGTGACAATCACTATATGTTTAGTGGCTTAAAACGCAAATTTAATCTTACAATTCTGGAGGTCAGAAGTGGGTCTCAAGCTGTCAGCACAGTGGATTTCCTTTATGGAGGCTCTAGGAGAGAATCCATCTCGTTTCCTTTTTCAGCTTCTAGAAGCTGCCTGCGTTTCTTGGCTGGTGGCCAGCTCCTATCTTCAAAGCTGACTATTGCTGATTGTGTCTTTCCCACCCGTGGAAAATCCAGGATACTCTCGTCGCAAGATCCTTAAATGAATCACACCTGCAAAGTCTCCTTAAAAAAAAAGAGAGAGATCCATTTATTCATTAGAGAGAGAGAAAGAGAGCAGGGGGAGAGACAAGCGGGCTTCCCCTGAGCACTGAGCAGATACGGGGCTTAATTCCAGGACCTCAAGATCATGACCTGCGCCAAAACCAAGAGTCAGACGTCCAACTCACTGAGACACCTAGATGCCGCATCTCTCTCTCTTTTAAATTAATTAATTAATTAGTTGAGAGAGAGCGCACATGAGAGTGGGGGAAGGGACAGAAGGAGACCATCTCAAGCAGACCCGCCCCCCTACCCCCTCCCGCCGCTGAACGTGGATCCAGACAAGGATCTCCATCCCATGACTCGTGAGACCTTGACCCGAGCTGAGCTACCCAGCCCCTGCAAAGTCCCTTTTGCCATGAAAGGCAACGCAGTCACAGGTCCTGGGGATTGGGACATGGACGTCTCTGAGGACGAACATAATGCAGGCTGCGTAATAGCTGTCCCGGTTCGTCACAGGGCACTGTGGCCGGTGGTGTATTAATAATAACTGCCATTTGCTGAACATTGACCGTTCCGAGCATGTTCCCCAACACCCTGAGGTGGGTGCCACCATTATCACCCTCACTGTACAGGAGGGGCACCGAGAGATTAAATACCTTGGCAAGTGGCAGAGCCGGGATTTGAACCCAGGCAGTCTGGCTCCACCATGTGTGTACTCCTTACCTCCTCACCTCCTAACTGCCAGTCTGTCACCACTCTCACCTCCAGGATCCCAGTCCAGAGCCTGGGAGAGACCAGGCGAGGTCTGAAGCCCAACACAGAGGGAGAACTGTCACGGAGATTTCTGGGGGAGACCCCATCTGGGTCACAGATTCTCTGCCAGTCCCCTCCCATGTCAGCCCTTCCTCCCCATTAGAGGCATCCAAGCCTATCCCAGGGAGCTTTCAAAGGTTCTCTTTGGGGGGGGTCGAGGCAGGTGAGTCTGGAAGAGCTCCTGGATGCCAACTGCCAGTCAAATTCACATCTGCCCTGCCCCCACAGCCACACCCCAATCCTATGAGCCCCACAGGAAACAAACCAAAGACACTAAACCACACTTCCCTAGCTCGCCATCACGGAGAAGCCTGCATACTTGAGCCAGAGTGGAACACATCAGCCTTCCACAGCCACTGGATGGAGAGGGGTGCCCTAACATCCCCTGAGCACCCAGGAGGGGCAGGCATATTTCTAAGAGTTTTATACTTACTAATTCATTGACTACAACAACGCTGTGAGGTCCTGTTATTATCCCCATTTTACAGATAAGGCAATGGGGGCAGAGAGCAGTCCGGTAACTTTCCGAGGTCCCATAGCCAGTATGAAGATCCAGGATTGCATCCATTCTCCATAAGCAGGAGAACCAAGACAGAGGCTGGTCAAAGCTGGCTGAGCGGTCCCAGTCTGACCCACCCGATGACAGTGGGCCAAGCCCCCTTTGTGCCTTCCTACCATAACCTGCTCTCTTAGCACTTGCTGGGCTGGGCTCCTGGTTTCTGCGTCAACAGATTTCTTGAGAGCACTTTTATATTTCATGCTCACACCAACCTTCATTATTGCCTCCATTTTTACAGGAGGAAAAGCAGGCTGCAGGGAGCCTGAAAACTTGCCAGAGCCCCCCCAACCACAAAGCAACAGGTTTGGGATTTGAACCCAGACATTCAGATTTGAACCCTTCCCTCTCCCAACTGCCTGAGACTGAGCGAGCCTAGCTTGAAGGCCTCCGCCAGAATTCTGCAGTCCAGCCAGGCACGCAACAGGGTTTCCCCAGCGTGCCAGATGTGTGCACTCACACTTCTTCTGGACTTGCACTCCCTCTCCACCAGCCTCAGAGTTTCCTGCCTTCGGGTGGCCCCATTAGTCACACTGTCTGAGGGCCCAAGGATTATCTGAGTGGGAGCGGAAACAACCTTGTGTCAATCAGGTCAGTCTGATTAATCAGTTCAGGCCCAAACCTGCTGGAGTATGGCTGGCGCCAGGAAAGAGAATTCTCAAAAAAGCCAGCTTCTTGCTGCTTGAAACTGTCCAAGGACGAGCCTGACTCTACGGTGACAAGCATTTCTCAAAAGGAAAGTCAGACACACCAAAAGGAGTAGCTAGGAGGCTCACAGCGACAGGAAGCACAGGGCAGGGGAGTCCGCGAGAGGCAGAGCCCCGCAGCTAAGCACGGACAACGACCGACGACAAGCTGGGGCTGGAGCCGAGTGAGGAAGCAGGGACCTCATTCTGCTATTCCGGGGATAAAGACAGATTTCCTCTGAGGCTGGCCAGCTGTGCTCACTGGAAGAACGAACTGGAAGAAACAGTAATTTTTAAAAGTAGATAATCTGTGCACATTCTAAACTGTGTGCATGTTCTTCCATTCGTGCAAGTTTGCAGGGAAGAGACATCTGGTCTCCACGTGTGTGTATCAGTCAGGGTCTTGGCAGGAAGTAGAGGCACTGTCGGGCAGGGTGACCGGGGAGAGGTTAACCCACGCACGGTTTTTCCGAGGTGTGGTTGGGTGTGGTTAAGGGAACCACAGCAGGACGGTGCACGAGCCTGAGCCAAGCATCTTGGGGCAGTTGTCACTCCCCCAGGCTGGAAGGAGAGGGAAGTGTAGTGCCGGACAAGGACTGCAGCACTAGCTCAAGGCAGGCAGCCAGCCTGGCAGGGGGAGAAACACTCCCTCCTCCCCACTCTCCTGCCATCCTGGGATCCTTGGCCAAACCCAACAGAAGCCAGAGGGCAAGGGAGGCACCTGCGATCCAATCCATGGAGGTAGGAAGGAGACAGGTAGAGATAGGGGATCTGGATGGGCTGATAAGAAGTCCTCGGCACACTTCTGGCCCTGGTGCGACCGTCTTTCATCCATCCCCTCTGCTGCCATTTCTGACCACCTGCAAGGGCTTCCCTAACCAGACACTGGGAAAATGCAAACGCGGAGACCAAAAACTCAGGAGCGGCTCTTAAAGAAGCAATGGACGTAAACGTCACTTATGCCGGGTATGGAGAAATTCTGCCCGCGTCTCTGGAGGCCAGCCCGTTGTGGGAGATGATTGCTGTGGGCAAGGAAGATGGTCATTAGTACAGTGTCTCAAATCAGCATTCCAGGAGCATGGGCCATAATTTGCCATCCCCTAGAACCAGGAAGATTCTGGAAAACAATGCATGCATCATTTTAACTTAGTGAGCTGTTGTTTGTTGTTTACAAGGCCAGGTTTTACTTACAAAAGAACAAATTTTGCTGCCCCTGCCAAGGACTGGACATCTTAACACCAAGAAACAGAGCAAAGTCTAGCCAAAAGGCGACATTGTAAGCAGCATGATGAATCTCTGCTTCTCTAAATCTAACATCTTCTTAGAGAGAGCAGGGCCAGAGATGACAACCCTTTTCCACTGGCCAATTTCAGATCTTTAAGTAACTAGAACAGGGGCTATGCTGTTCTGTCTTTAAAAAGTGAAACATGAATCGAAACGGAGCTTGTTTTCATTGAAGAGTATTGACACTTGTAAAAGGTTCTGGGTTTGGATATCCATAGTAGTAGGCGGGGAAAGAAGGGGCCACCATCTTGTAAGTTACAATGTGTATGTAGTTACAATTCAGGGTGGGGGGGCCCCTGCACCCCCCCACCCTGAACTGTGCACCTGGCAGCCCACATGGGATTCACTTTGTAACAAACTTCCTACACAGCATGTACTATACCCTTGGGAGCCAGAATCCTGGATCTGGCAACTGACCATGGGCTTTAAAACACCCCACTTGCCTCCTGGGTGGATAGGATGAGGCAGATCCTAACTGTTACAAGAAGCAGCTTTAGTTAGGGCTCTGTTCAAGTCCTGGTTCAGACATTCAGAGCTGAGTGCCCTTGGGTAATTCACTGAAGCTCAGTTTCCTGAGGAGACCATTCATAACACCAGGGACACAGTAAGCATTCAAAAGGTAAGAGCCATATATAAAAGGTATGTAGGGGGGACAGTAACAGCGAACATCTATGGAACCCTAATATCTGCTGGGTGTTGAGCTAAGAGCTTTTCCTGAATTAATTGCAGAGTCCTCTCAACTCCCTTTTGAACAAGTGTCCCCATTTCCCACATAAGGAACTAGGCATAGAGAGGTTGAGGGATTTATCCAAGGTTGCCCTACTAGTAGGTAGTAGAGCTAGGGCTCAAACTCTAGACACTCTGGCTTTTGAGGGCAAACTCTTTTTTTTTTTTTAAAGATTTTATTTATTCATTTGATAGACAGAGATCACAAGCAAGCAGAGAGCAGGCAGAGAGGAAGGGAAGCAGGCTCCCCACCAAGCAGAGAGCCGGACGCAGGGCTCGATCCCAGGACCCTGGGATCATGACCTGAACCGAAGGCAGAGGTTTCAACCCACTGAGCCACCCAGGTGCCCACGGAGGGCAAATTCTTAACAACTATTCTCAGCTTGGTGATTTTTCAAAAGCAGATGTGCATTTTTATGGCAAGAATAGTTAATCCAGAAAACTCCATTTGTGAAGATTTTGCGAGGAAGAATTTCAAGATGAGGACCAGCCAATGGTTTCATGCAGCCTCTGAGAAGAGCTTGCTGGGAGGTTCTGGGTTCCCTCTGCTTCCCCTGCCTCCCTAGCCAGGGTAGCTTCTCCCCTCTTGTCACTGTCCATTTCCCTCCAGAGACTCACCGAGGGGCCCAGTCACAAAGCGGGCAGCTCTGAGCCACCCAGAGGGCTTAGCTGAAGGTGAGATGTCGACTTCTCTCTTTACCTCTCTGTCTGCTCTCTGGTTGCCCTCCATCCTGCCACCTGATCATCAGTCCTAATGACCACGATGGCATGAGATTCTGCAGACTCCCGTGGTGACACTCCAAGACACTCGTTCTGCAAACAGGAATAGGGTGCTCTCCTCGGAGCCAGGGGCTAGGCCGGGAGTGAGTGTCCTGCACAGAGACCACTGGGTGCCCACAGTGACCCCAGTGGACAGTGCAAAAGATGCTGGAAAGGGAGCCAAGGGAGCATAGCACAAATTGCCTGGGACAGCCAAGAAGGATTGATAGGGAAAGGGACTTGTGGGTCTAAACACTGGGGCTGGAGTTCCAGAGATGAGGACAGGAGACACAGAGTTAAGATCTGCAAGTGTGAAAGAGAAGAGATGCTGGAGGAACAGCTGAGGGTAGCTAGACTGGGTAGGATACTGGCTCTGGAATCACCTGCCTGGGTTTGAATCTCAGTGCTTCCACTCACCACCTGCGTAGCCTTGGGCTCATTACTTGACCTCTCTGTGCCTCATCCCCCTATGTGCAAAATGGTGATGATAACAGCATGTACCTAAGAGGGGCGAGGATCAGTTGTGTTCCCTACCTCTAAGTGCCTGGCACACACTACATGCTCCACAGCGCAAGCCCTGGCTATGGTTACTGCTGTTCTCTGGGAGATTGTGGGGCAGAGGGCAGGCAGACCAGCTGTAACACCTCCTTGAATTCTCAACAAAACCAGCAGGAGGTCCTCTGTGTTGTGCCTGGCCACCCATGACTCAGGCACACTCGGGCCAGGAAGCACCAGGGCAAGGATCCAGGAGGCAGAAAACCTAAGGGCAGACTCCCAGGCTGGGCCACTGGGGCTGAGCTAGAGGCTCAGTGCAGCCGCTACAGACTGCATTTACTGAGTGGCTACCAGGTGCCAGCGCTGTGGATAAGGACTTGAAAAGTACAGAAAGGTGCTTCCCGGACTCTTCTCTCAGCTGACCTAGGGATGTGGCTGAGAAGGACCCTTGTCCTTTTGCAAGCAAGGCCCGTCTGAACCCACACTCAGTCGCTCCAAAACCTGTGATGGGGACACAATGGTAGCGGGGATGGGGAGGGCTGTACCTCTAGGACAGGTCTGAGCGACTGTGGTTTTTTCTGGCAGGCGCCTAGCCTGGGGCCTGTGGTCACGAAGGGCAGGGCAAGGACCTGCAAGGGCTGGGTGTGCCCGACGGGGGGGGGGGGGGGGGGGGGGGGGGGGGGGGGGGGGGGGGGGGGGGGGGGGGGGCCCGGGGGCCGGGGGGGGGGGGGGGCAAGGAGGGGAAGAGGAGAGAGGATGGGAGAAATCGGGACACCAGGAGGAGGAGGGCCCGGCCAGGAAATGGACCCGCCGGCGTTCCCAGACCGCCTCTGCCTGCAACCAGAGGACGCAGCGCCCACCCTGCGTGCTGCGCGCTGGCCCTAGGAGGGGGCGCGGACAAGGCGCGCGGGGTAACTCCGACCGGCACCCCGAGCCCTTCATCGCGCAGGTATGTGTTCCCCCAGAGCCAGACCTCTTCCCCTCGCCACTGTCGGTCGCAGGGTCCTTGGCGCCCCCAGGAAACCGCTTGCGGAGAGCGCTCCGGTCCCTGGCACCGGCAGCCAGTTCTGTGCCTTCCCGGTGCCCGGCGCCGCGAGTGCGCGCTAAAACTGCGTACCCTTGGGGGCCAAGTGTAAGTGCGCGGGGCGCAGCGACCAAGTGCGGGAGCCACCGCGTGCGCGCGTGGGTGCGCGGGGCGGGGCGGGCCAGCGCGGGAGCGGCGGCGTGTGCGCGTGCGCTCGGGGCCGGGCGGAGGCGGCCAAGTGCGGGCGCACCCGGGATGAGCGCCAGGGGCGCCTAGCGGAAGCGGGCAGACGCGGTTGCGGCTGCGGCCAGCCAGGTGTCTGCCCCCCAGCGCCGCCGGCGTGTCCGGGTCCCTCTCTAGGGTGGAATGTCTCTGTCCGCAGTTGCTGCCTACTTTGGCAGCCACCCCCTCGGCCTGCTCTGTGACCACCTGGTAATTACACACACACGCGCGCGCACACACACACACACACACACACCCTTCATTTCCCAGAGCTCGGCAAGCAGCCCAGTGACACAAAGATTCGCCAGGTTTTCCTTTCCTTCTCCGCACACCGAGGGGGGATGAAGGGCAGGTGTCGGCCTCCGGGCAAGCTTGCCTGCGATTGGCCGAAGGAACTCTGGGTGGGGTTAGCGAGGGCTTCTGCCAGGCAGGGCAGTCGGTGGGCTCAGGTTGTCCTCAAGGTGGAGAACAGTGACCTGGTGGCCAAATGGCAGAGGAAGACACTTTGGGGATTTAGGAGGAGGGAGCGCTGACTTGGAGCCAGAGACTGTCACTTTCTGGCGCCGGGCCTCTGTGAATCAGAAATAACTACTAGCCTGGGCCACCACATGGGCAAGGCAGGTGGTGAGGACAAAAGAGATCTGAGAATGGTCCAAGTGTCAGATGATGTGATTGTCTTGCTCCCCCTGCCTGCCGGCACAGGTAAGCTTCCGAAGAAAAGAAGGTTTACCAGAGAAGTAGGGGCTGGAGCAGTGTGGAAGCTATAGACTAGGGCATCTGCTGCTGAGAGCTCCATTCCAGAGCTAGATTACTCCAGTCCACATCTCAGCGCTTCCTTTTATTAGCCCTATTACCTTAGGCCAATCCACGACTGTTTTTAAGCCTCAGTGTTACTTTCTGTCAAATGGGCACGATGGTACAGCCTGCTTCCTAGGGTGGTCCTGAGATCACACAGCTGCAGACCTTGCCTTGAAAGCCTTGCAGTGCCCCCTAAACATTACATATGAATATTGTTATTGCCATTATGTCGCACCCTTCGGGTACAGGAATACTGTAAAGAGAGGAGCCTCATCCAACAACAAACAGTGGGGAAATGGGTTTTGTTCTTCCTAGTTGACTGGTTTCAAACAAGATGCCTTCCCTGAGACTTGGTAGCTCATGGGGAAAATTATTGTTATTGTAGCCACCTCACAAAGTTGTTTAAAAAATGAAAATAACTGTATGAATGAATCTAGCCCATGATAAACCTTCATCTGATTTTGAAAAAAAACAAAAAACAAAAAACCTAGAACTCGTATTCTAGTTATCGCCTCCTGTAAAACAAACCACTTTAAAGACAGCAGCTTAAAATAAGAGCATTCATCTTTTTAGCACAGGAATCTGTGATTGGGCAGGGTTGTCGGGGGAGGGGGGGATGGTGTATCTCTGCTCCTTGCAGCATCCGCTGATATGGCCAGCTGGGGCGGAAGCATCTTCTTCCAAGATCACGTGCTCGTGCAACAAGCCAGGTGATCCTGGCCTTCATCTGGGACCTTCTTTCAGGCTTTGTGTTCCTGTCAATGTGGGCCACTCCAAGAGGCTGCTTGAGCCTCCTCCCAGCATGGCGGCCAGGTTTTAAGGGCAACTATTCTACGTGATATGAGATGAGAGCTTCCAGTCTCTTCAGAGTTGGCCACAGTAGTAACGGAGCCCATTGCGATTCAAGGGGAAGGGACTTCAAGGTTGTTTCTCAATGAGAAAAGCATCACATAATTCTGACTATCTTGAATCTACCCCACTTGAAAGCCTTCCCTGTGCATTGGCTTTTTTTTTCCTCCTGCTGGGTGCCATGGTAACAAATTCACTCAACTTTGCAAAGGAGACCAGTAGAGATCCAGATATCCCTAACGAGGGCCTTATCACAAACCCTGTTTTGGTCAGGATCACTCTCTGGGCCTGATTCCAGGCTGATGAAGCAGGCCTCTTAAATAGTGGCTTCTCTAGTGTCTGTGTCCTTGGACCCTCGGAGGCTTCAGTCCCCAGCTCTGCCAACCCCTTGTCTTTAAAACAAAAGGGAGAAGCCAGAAGAGGGTAGGTAATTTGGATTCAGAAAAGTGGATTTTCGCAAGTGGCTCAGGCTGAGTGTAACAAGCACCGACGTATCTCTCAGTTCCCTGGAAAAATCTGTTTGTTTTCCGAGAGGGTTGCTGCCTGGGTGTTCGGAGTGACTGTTGTCCTACATTATTAGGTTATTAACTGATGGGTTGGAGCACAGTGGGTGGGGAAGCAGGAGGCTGGAGAGGGCAGCAGGCCCCGGGAGTAGCTATGGCAACCTCCAGGACTGTGGTTTGTGCTTTGGCTCCAAGCAGGAAGGATGCCCAAGACAGCTGAGACCTTCTCAGAAAGACCACAGACGCTCCAAAGAGAGAGGTTTCCACTGTAATGTATTTTCGCACGGCCACCCACCCATGTCCTCAGAGTCAAAACCAACCCTCTTTCCTGTTGCCTCATCCCAGAGCCTGACTGTCTAGCCCAGTCCTTCATCTCCTGACTTCAGTTTCAGCCACACTGGGCTGCAGGAAGAAGTGGACTTGAGATTCATGTATTCATTCACACATTGGACACTTCTGTGTCATGCGTTTATTTGGGGCTGACCCACCTTCTCCCTGGGAGAGAACAAAACAGACCCTGCTCCTCCTTCCTCCTGGGGCTTACTGTCTAGAAGGGGAGAGGGGCATGAGCAAATATTCATACAAATTCCCACGCATTGCCTTGTTAATCTTTGAAATATAATTAATTTAGACTTGACTTGAACCCCAGCCCTGCCGTGAGCCAGCTCTGTGACCTTGGTCCCTTTGGTGGTAAGGCCAGGATAATAATATTTACCTTACAGGGCTGCTGTGAGGCATCACCAAGGCACGCTCTGGGATGCGCGGCGTCTTGCATATAGTGGTAACTCCAAATATGAACGAATCGTCCCCCAACCCCCGGCGTCCCCTTGTCCACTGCCTGTTTGTCGTTCGGAACTTGCCAGCCCCTTCTCTCTGTAGGAGGAGCCCTGGTCCCAGCTCCCTGGCAGTCAAGGCAGTGGAACACCTGGACCTCACCTTTCAGAAGTCTCAAGTTGGCCAAGGCAAAACAAAAAGAATCCAAGGAGGGCTGTGTGGAGGAAGTGGCATTTGAACTGGGCCTTGAACAAGCTCTGGTGGTCAGATTTTGGCCTGTGTCAGAAAATCCTGAAGGAATTGCTCCAAGGCCAGACTCTTGGACCTCATCCTGAAGTGATTCTTTTTGAGGGAATCCAGGGCAGGCCCAGGAATACTGAGGTGGGCTTCCTAAAGCCTTGAAGACCAGAGCAGGGATTTGACCTTGAAGAGTCGGAAGAAGAGATCAGGAAGTGGTTGGCCATGGGCTGGGCCTCAGAACAAGGGCCGATGGGGCCTCCTTATTTCCTTCACACTTTAACCACCTTCTGCCCATCTTGCCCGCCCTCCACTGCGGGGGCACAACTCCAAGCCCACCCCCACCCAGAGGCTGTATCCTAACTCCCCACGCCTCTCCAGGTGGCTCTACAGATTGGGTACCTGGCTTTGGTTCCATCATGCTCCCTTCTTGGTCCTGAGTTCAGGATGGACATGGGGGAAAATGCCCAGGTCTTTGTTTCCTTCCTTACCTCCTCCACCCCCGAGCCCCGAGCCCCAGCTGCGCCCCCTCCTTTAGTTATCAAGCATTTATTAACGCCAGCCCCTTGGGCAGCATGGTACCAGGCACTGTGGGGCTACAAAAGAGAGAAAGGCAGGCCTGACTCAGGGGCCTGGGAGCTTGTTAGATGTGCTCAGGCCTTACCCCAGACCTACCAAACCAGATTTGGCATGTAAATGAGATTCCTGGGAGATTCACACCAACATTTGTGAAGCATTGCTCTGTAGGGCTTTTAATAAGGGCAATGTAGAGGCATGGTCGGCAGAATAATGACCCCCCTCCAAATGATGTCCAGTTTGTAGCTCCTGCAGCCCGTGAATATGTTACCTTACGTGGCAAAGGGAAATTAAGGGAGCAGGTAGAATCAAGCTTGCTAATTAGCTGACCCTTAAAGAAGGAGACGTGTCCTGGATTACCCGGGCAGGCCCAGAACCATCACAAAGATTGTTAGAAGGGGAGGAGGGGGGAAGCAGAGTCAGAGTCAAGAAGGAGGTATGAGGCTGGGAGCAGAGGCCAGAGTAAATGGTGAGAGACAGGCTCAACCCATCCCTGCTGTCTTGGAAGCTGAAAGGGGGCTGAAAGCCAAGGAGTGCCAGAAGCCTCCAGAAGCTGGAAAAAACAAGGGAAGGGATTTTCCCCTAGAGCTTCCAGAAGGAATGCAGGGCTGCCAATACTTTGATTTCATCCCAGAGAAGCTATGTCAGACTTCTGACCACTAGACTGTAAGATAAGAAATTTGTGTTGTCTTAGCCACTAAGTGGGTGGGGATTTGTTCCAGCAGCAACAAGAAACTCATGCAGTGATCCAGAGTCTTTGGGGTCAGACAGCTCTGCTCTTCCCTAGTGATGGGGCCCCGGGCCAGCTGCTGGCACTCTTGAGTCTCCATTGCCCTAGCTAGAAGACAGGGATAAAGCGGCCACACAGGACTGATATAAAAGTTACAACAGGAAGCATCTGAGAGGTGCTCGGGCCAGGTACTAAGCACATGCCCCCCAACTGGCAATGACCGTGGTCCTTGATCCTAAGTTGCTCCCACCTCTTCCCTGACCCTAACAGGGCTATGGTACCAGGCACTCTGGGAGGTCCCCTGCTGCTTCTTTTTTTGGTCCTTGAAGCCATCTTAACCTCATACCTGGCCACCTTTAAATGCAACAATACTGCACCTTGCATTGGCTCTTCTGAGATAAGCATGTGGGAAAGAAGAAGGCCTGGGGAAGGCCAAGGCGAGCCTTCAAGACCCAAGTCAACAAAGATCCCTGCAGTCAAATAGCAGATAGCTCACGATAAGACACTTGTACTTGTCTGAGCCCTCAGGGACCTTCGAAGGCCTTTCCCCTAACTAGCCCCAAATTGGTAGAGTATCCAAGGGAACCAAGGTAGTGCCCTGTAACAAACACCTCACCAAGCTGGCCTGCGCACCCTTCACTCCCCCCAGGGTAAATCAGATCATGGGGCAGGACCTCCTATCCTTGTTTCCACCCTCATCACCAGGCCCATCATCACTGCATCCTGACTAACATCTAAGGATCTTCTAGGTGCCAGGTGTTTGCTGGACCTCATCTTCTTTGGTTCTCATAGAACACCATCGGTCTGCAAGGTCTGAGGTTTCTCAAGGTCACTGTCAAAGCTAGACAGTGGCACGGGGATTGAGCCTGCACGGTCTGTCCCAGGGCCTCTGCTCTTAACCTGCATCTCTTGCCCCTGGGCTTGCTGCCATGTGCTACCAGCTCAGGGCAGACTCCATGGCCAGTGATTCTCAAATTGCCTGGACTTCTAGGGGCCAGTGGGTGCCGAAGAGCCTTACAGCCTACGGTGCTATTGCCCTCAAAATCATAGGCTCCAGAGTGGCTCGGAAAAGTCCACCAGCCCTCCAGAGTCAAGGTTCTTGGAGGAGATGTTTATGCTGGGGGCAGACGGGGATGCCCAGGGCTCAGTCTGACCTTCTGGGGCTGCTGTTCTCGTGGGTACCTACAATGCTTCCTGACTGCTGTCACCGAGGGCTGAGAGCAGGAGACTGTGATTATAGGTGGCAGGCCTGGCGCGGTTTAGGCCCTAGGTCTTTCCAGGATGGAGGGAGCCACAGAGGTGGACCGTGGCAACCCCTGGGACTTCACCGTACCCAGTGGAGCTCAGGTGCCCTTGCCTTTCACTAAACTCCCCCCTCTGCTCAACGGCCACTTTAAGATACTGTCACTTTGGGTTTAAGGACAGAAGTATGAATGGGGGCAGGCAGGCCAAGGGCTTCTCTGGAGGCTGTTTTTATTACAAACACATTACTTTGCACTTAGTTGTAAGTTTACTGAGTGAGGTTTAGGGGAGTTGAAGTGATGGGGTCCCTAGGACCCCTCAGGCCACTGCTCAAGACGTGGCGTCATCACACTTTGTAGTCCTTCTTTCCCGTTTTAGGTTAAAGACGAAATCGTGGCACCAAAGTAGAACACAGCACGGGCTCCCTTTTCTCTTCCTGAGTGGGTGTCTCAGAGGATGTGGGCTCAGCTGATTTGAGTTAAACTAAAGTAAGCATCACCCCCTGCACCTACAGTCCTGAGGGCCCACTGGGGAGGAAGAGGGGATCTCTGGCCCTCGAGAGAGGAAGGCTCCCCAATCCAGGTAAAATATGGTGTCTATGGCTTGCAGAGGGGGCTGGGCAGCCTGGAGGCAGCTCTTCTGGGGGTCCTGGGGCGGGGGAAGGGAGGCCGCGGCATCTGTGGCTCCCGCAGGTACAGACAGTCTGTCTGTGTTTGTCTGGTTAGGGGGGCCGGCCTGTAGAGAGAGGCAGAGGCGTTCTCCCTGGCCTGTGTGTCTGCCGGGGGGGGGCCCCGGCATTCACCACTAAGGTCACCATGCTCCCCTCGCCCACCCGCTCTTCCTGTGACATGGGGGAAAGCCAGCCACACTTCCATGGCTCGGGAAAAACCTCTGGGTCTAACCTGCTCCACCCCTCTCTCACGAGATGCAGCCTTTAGCAGCAGCTGGCACAGAAGCATTTGCTTGGAGGGCCCAAGCCCCACAGGAGGGGATTTTTTTTTTTTTTTTTTTTTTTTGACACTCCTACTAATATAGCGCCCCCACCCCTCAAGAGACTGTCACAGCGAATCTTCCTCTGGAGAGGATGAGTCCCACAGATCACCCAATGGGACAGAGAGAAGGCACTTTCTCAATGGCCCCAAGGCATGGTGGATGTTGGCTTTCTGGCTCCAGCCATGTATCCGACCAGCAGGTTCTAAGGAGATCATGTCAAGGGGAAGGAGGCTCTCCCGACCCAGCACAGCGCCTGAAGCCAGCAGCTCTCTCGTTTAGCGTAAGGCCCTGGTCTAAAGCCTTGGTCCCTGTGTGCCCGAGTTTCCCCGTTTGTAAAATGAGGGGCCTGACCTGAGTCACCTCCAGGGGTTCTTTCAATCCCGCTGCACTGAGGAAGTTTAGTAAATGCTCCTGAGAGACGCAAGGCCCCCGTGAAGCCAGAGCCCTGGGCTGGCCCCCTGCTCGGGGCCAGGCCTCTTTACAACACTGCTGGTTGCCTTCTTCAGCACCCAGAGCCTTCCTGTGCTGCCCTGGCTCTGTTGGTCCACAAAACAGGACCCAACTCACTTCCACCCCATCAGCACAGCTGCACCTGGCTGCCCGCTGGGGTTGTCCAGAGACGTTTTGAAAAATAGTAGTGCTCACTCCTCCCTTCCAGGAAGGATGACTTCATCCATCCAAGGTAGGGCATGGGGGCAGGCATTCATTTTTATCAGCTCCCCAGGTATTTTCTTAGGTGAGGTGTGACCCCCTGACCCAGATGCTCCTTGTGAGCGGCGGAAGGGTGACAGGCAGGGAATGGGAGCGGAAATAGCCGTGCTCTCCCGTCCTTGGCCGTTATCCCATTGTCCTTGCCCATGTCCACAGTACATTCTAGTTGCCAGAGCCCTGGCTTGTCTGAATGGCTCAAGCAAGGACCTCTGGGGCAGGGGTCCAACCTCCTGCCCCCCCATTCCTGGTATTGAAGGTGCTCAAGGTGGTTTGATGGGTAGAATTAGTGCCCTGGGCTCCTCCCGGCATCCCCTGCCTCCCACTCCCCAGGCCCCCTGCCCCTAACTGCAGCTTGAACAGCCCCGGCAAGGTTTCTCCCTGACCCCCTTGGGGTGTGTGACAAGCATTCCGAGGAGGACGCAAGGAGGCAGTCCCCCGCTCTCATCCTTGGCTGGGGAGTGTTCCTCGGCAACCGCCCAGCCTGATACCAGATCGGAGTTCACATGATTCTGCCTCAGCTCAGGAATGGGCAGCCTCCAGCTGGGATTTTCTAGACCGAGCTGGGGAGGTGTGGTCTGTGGAAAATCTCCGGAGGGGAAGCTCGGGTCCTGGCTGCAGGGTAGCTGGCTTGCGGCGTCTACCGGGCCCAGCAAAGTGGGTCTGGTCTCCTCCTCCAGGCTTCTCCGGAGCAGCTAGTGGGAGCCCGGCTGTTTGAGGTTTGAGGGCAGAGCTCAGCCTGGCTGGACAGTCAGAGAAGAGCCAGGTTCCCCCTTCGCCGCTGCTCCCTGCCTGCTCCTCACCTGGCGGCAGAGATTGGCATCACCTTCCTGGAGTCTGGAGGCCGAGCAAGGCGGGGGATCAGCCCAGCTGTTTCTAGACTGAAGATGGTGACTCATGAGTGGGTCAAGAAATCAATTTAGTAGCTAATGAAATGATCAGAGTGCGTGACAAGTAGTAGGGTAAGTATTGCTTTGGGAAGTTTGTTTCTCAGTATGCGTGTGTATAATGTCTGTGCGGGTTTGGTTACAATGTCAAGTGTCTTCTTGCTGTGGCTTGTGGTCGAAAGAGCTTAAAAGGCAGCAAATTCATGCCGTGATGCTGGGTTCTGGATTCAGATCCACCTGACGTACTGTCTGAACTTGAGCCACTAGGTTAGGCTCTCTGGGCTTCAGGTTCTGGGAAAGGGATAGTGGTACCAGCCCTAGCCGCCTTAGAGGGACTGCTGGAGCCCCGATGCCTTAGAGGGACTGCTGGAGCCCCGATGGGACCAAACTTCAAAACAGTTGCAAGGGCTTTAGAAACAAAATTGTCTCCTCGTTGGTGGTGCTGGAGTGAGGATTGTTGGGAGCCAGATGGGACCAAGGAAGACTGCGGGCTGATTTTCTACTTCTGTCCTGGAAGGAAATGTCAGCCTCCGAAAGCATGTAGAGGTTTGACCGCTGAAGGGAAGGGAAGCTGGGCTTGCTGGAAACTCCCCACTCCGTGGGCTCGGGGCTCCGTGAGTAACTGCATGCGTGCCTGTGTGCAGCTCACGGAAGAGACGCGAAGATTAGATCACTGTTTATGCATCAGATCGAGGCCAGCGTCAAGCCCCTCCGCCTTCTGGCTGGGAATGTGCAGGAGACTCTGAGTTTGCCTCAAAGAAGTGCTTCCTTCCTTTCAGGGCTCATTTCTCATGGATGTTAAAGTCCTCGGAGACCTCTGTGCTGATGGGCGTTTGTGTAAAGATTTGCCTCGAGGTGTTGGGTTGTTTTGTGTGGAGTCTCTCATTTTCTTAGTTGCATGATGCAGCATTTGAGGTAGACACTGGGGCTCCTTGTGTTGGTTCTTCGCCCCGACCTCCACCCCTTTGGCAACCACGGACTGGGCACACCGTGGGCTTTCCTCAGGGGCTGCTGAGGAAACAGTTGACCTGGTAGAGCACCTGCCAGGTGCAGGGAGCTAGCCCAGGACTAAGCCTGGGGGCCTTCCTGGTGGCATCTGAGGACTGGGGCTCAGGGAGGCCTGGAGGTGAGGGGGGTGACTGCTCAGTGATAATCGTGATGGAGAGAAAAAGAACATGACGCAGAGAAAGTGTGGGCCGATCTAGTTCAAAACCTGCCTGCCACATTGTGACTGTGGAATCTGGAGCAGGTTGGTTCCTCTCTCTGCGCCTCAGTTTTTTGGTCTGTAAAGTGAGCACTGGTAAGAGTGGTGTTGAAGGAGAACGAGTGTACGGGAATGTTCCTGGCGGGTAGAGGGCTCTTTGCTGACGTGGCTTGGTTCTGCCGCTCTCTCTGTCTGCGTTCTTCCATTTACAGATTACTTTTGCACCCACTGTGTCCCTTGATTTTTGAGGAGCGAGTTTCCTATGGAGACCAGGTAGAGAAAGGACACTCCAGGCAAGGCGTAGTTGCCGTCTGAGGGTACGTGTCATCAGGAACCAGTAGAAGGGGTGGCTGGCTGGGGTTAGACCTGGGTGAGAAAGCTGCAGCCTTGGATCAGCTCTGGAGCCTTGGGTAGATTCCCGGCTGCTGGAGTGAAGGCCACAGTAAATCTTCCTTCTTCCTTTTCCCTTTCTATGGATGACATCCCTACTGTCCCAGCACCCAACCTCAAACCCATCTACCCATCCACTCAGCCATTCATCCACCTCTCTACCCATTAACCCACCCATCTAACCATCTACCTGGTACCCACCTCGGTGTTTACACATCCATCTACCCATCCACCCACCCACTCCTCCATCTCTCTACCCATTCACTTGCCCATCTGTCCATCTACCCTCATACATCCATGTCCTCATCCACCTGCCCCTCCATCTACCCACCCACTCAACCCACCCACCCGTGTACCTCTGTACCTCTCCATCCATCTACCAAATAATTTCTGAGACCTTATAAGGACCAAGCACTGGGGAACATCTCAGATTTGCCCCTGGCTCTGATTTATCCACCTCCCTAGTCAGTGGCTACGGCTTCTTCTTTTCTCCTCTCTGGCCACACTTCCTCATACCTAGACCCCATCATGCCAGGCTACTCTCAGTTCCCCAGAAGTGCCCATTATCTCTCAGATTTGGCCTGTTGCACACATTGTTTCCACAGACAGAAACTTCCCTCTGCTGGGGCAGCCCTTCCCCCCTTGTTCTGTCTTAGCCTGACTTGCGGCTCAGGAAAGCTTTTTGGGGTGGGCTGGGCTACCTCCTACGAACTCCCTTAAAATCCTGTGCTCTCCTTAGGAGCTGGTTTCGCTTGTCTTCTTCACTGTCCCATGAGACTAAATGAAGCTTGAGTTACACTGAGTGACAGTGTCTGATGCGGTGGCTTCCATATAACAGCTGCTCAGTAGGTTTCTGTTGCGTGAACGGATAAGTGAACGGATGGGTGAATGGATGGAAGGAAGGAAGATTGGAGAACCATTGAAGGATCTGAAGTAGGAACGGTTATGTTAGATTTGTATTTTAGTGGATGGCTTTACAGGGGGTAAGATGGAGCCAAGAAATCCAATAGGAGGCCACTGAGCTGATTCTGGGGATGACGTCTTGACCCAGCCAGTCTAGGGCACTGGTGAGGAAACTGAAGAGGAAGAGATTGATGTGGGAAATATTTAGGAGTTGAAAATGGTAGAACAGGGTTGTTAACTGGAGGCCTTGGATGAAGATAAGGAAAGAAGCTGAGGGCCCTTCAACTGGACAGGTAGGGATGCCCCCTTCCAAGAGCAGATTCGTGCAGAAATGATGGAAGTGGGGTAGGTCCCACTGAGCCTGGCCCGTGAGGCAGGAGGATGCCTGTGATGTCTGCCATCCAGCTGGCAGGACAGAAGGATGCTGTCCCCCAGACGGTGTGTGTGGAGTGAAAAGAACAAACCAACATTAAATGTGAGCGAGAAGGATGCTTACGGCAGGCACCGCCATACCCTGCCCTGTCGTCGGGTGGCAGTAATTTGTGCATGTGCTGCTCCTGTCTTGTGGGATTGGAGGCCTCCTGAGGGCGGGAGAAACACAGAAGAACTGGACCCTTGGGCAGGCCACTCCATCTCTCTGGGCCTCAGTTGCCTCGTTCCTCAAATGGGGGAAATAACAGGGCCGTTGAGAAGACAGGGGTGGGGACAGGTGTGAAATGCTCTGCAAAAGATTTTGCAAATATGATGGCTAAGTATCCTGACAGATCCAGTCACTGCTTCTCGAGAGACTGAATCAGGCTGTTGATCTCGCATGGGCCATCTCCTGGCTCCGCCCGCAAGGTCCTGCTGGGGCTTCAGTTTCCCCTCCAGCCACCTCTGCTCCCCAGGTTGGGAACTTGTGTTGTCTGGGTGCCTATCCTGCCACTTGCCAGGAGCCAAAACCCAGACCTTTCTGAACGCAGAGTGTGCTCTATGGGCTAGCCACACCAGTATCAGCTTAGGAACATGCTGGAAATTCTCAAGCCCCACCTCAGACCCACTGACTTAGAAACCTTGAAGGGGAGGCTCAATAATCTGTTTTCAACAAATCTTCCAGGGCATTCGGATGTTACCTAAATTCGAAAGCCGCTGCTCTTCGAACACCCAAATCCTGTTTTGGCTACAAGTGAACGTAGGAGGTACTTGAATCTAAACATAGTAAATGTTTCTTCTACGCCCTGCAGGCTTGAATATTTTTGACTCTGGTCGCCAGAATTCCATTACTGTTGGCCTAGGAGGGAGGAAGGGACAAGCTGGTGCCCCAGAGCCGTCCCGCTCCCAACCCCCCCCCCCCCCCCCCCCCGCACACGTGTACACTCACTGCTAGTAAACAATAGGCTTCAGCCTAGTGACTCCCAGTGAATTCCTAAAACCTGACAGGATATGTTTTTCGCTCTGGTTTTGTTCGTCCTGAATGAGTGCTCTGGGGAACTGTTTGGGGCCCTGTGCTGCGGTCCACTTCTCATGTGGAAGCCAGCCAGACCGTTCGGCCCCACAGGTGTGGGCTTGGGATTCGGGGATAAGAGGTCTGGCAAGAGGAAGGTGACTGGAGACCTGGTTCGACACACTGAGCTGAGTTTTGGGGGTCACAGGCCTCAGCTGCCCCTTTCCCCTTCCTCTCACCGTCAAAACGTAGAAGCAAAACCAAAACACACAAAAAGCAAAAAACAAGAAGATGCCCTTGGGCGCCATTGGTGGGAATGTGAAATGGTGCAGCCGCTCTGGAAAACAGAATGGCAGTTCCTCAAAAAATTAAAAATAGAACTACCATATGATCTAGTAATTCCACGTCTGGGTATCTACCCAAAAGAACTGAGAGCAAGGACGCAAATAGATAACCGAACATCCATGTTCAGAGCAACCCCAGCCAACAGGGAGGGCAGAGACAACTCAAGTTCACTGACAGATGAATGGAAAAACCAAATACAGTAAATACATACAACAGAATATTATTCAGCCTTAAAAAGGAAGGACATTCTGCAAATGCCACAGCAGGTGTGAATCTTGGGGGCATTCGCTGAGTGAAATAAGCCAGTCACCAAAAGACAAACCTTGAATGATTTCCTTAGACGGGGGGCCCTCGAATCGTCACATTCACAGGAACAGAGAGCAGAACGGCGGGTGCCAGGGACTGGGGGCCAGAGGGGGATGGGGAGTTAGCGTTTCATGGGAACAGAGCTCCAGTTTGGGAAAATGAGAAAGTTCTGAAGACAGACAGTGGTGCTGGGTGCGTGAGAGTGCAAGTGATCACCTGTACACCTGTACGCTTAAAAATGCTCCACGAGGTAAATGGTCTGATATATAGATATATATATATATATATAGATTCATCACCATCAATAAAACCAAGAAGCACTCCCCTCCACCACCATCACTGAGACTCTAGGCTTGTGTCCTGGAGAGGACGGAGAGCTGAGCCGGAGTGGGAATCCTCGTCTTCTAGAGACTGAGGGGTTGGGAGTGAGTCTCGGGTGGGGGCCGGGAGGTGGGACCTGCTGCGGGGAGAGCCCCTCAGTCCGGCATCTGGCAACCTTGGTGTCCTCACCTGTGAAACGAGGAGGTGGTCTTCACTTATTCCTTCCAGAAGTGTTCGTGAGTACGTGTGAGGTGCCAGGCTGCGTTCGAGGCGCCCCCTGGCCTCTGGCCTCTTGGGATTCGCAGTCCCGCGGAGGGGAGAGACCAGGAGCAGACAAGCAAACCGGCGAGGGCAATCTTGCGTGCCCCTGGGGGCTCTGAGGAGCGGTCAAACAGCAGGCGTGAGGGTGGCAGGGTGGGGGCTGCTTATGTGAGGCGGTCAGCGGAGGTCTTGCATAAAGGGAGCCAGGCCTGAGGTAGAGGTGGAGGTGGGGGGGAGGCAGGAGACAGCACCCCCGAGAGGCCACCGCTTATGCAGCCGAGGCCTGAGCCACGGACAGCAGGCCTTTGTGGCTAGTGCACGGCGTGTGGTGGTGGTGGTGGGCGACACGAAGCCTTGTAGGTCCTATGAGGAGTTTGGGTTTTAGTGCAGGTGTGATAAGAAGCCATCTCAGTGGCTTTTAAGCAA
The DNA here is from genome assembly GCF_022355385.1 of Mustela nigripes. NCBI lineage: Eukaryota > Metazoa > Chordata > Mammalia > Carnivora > Mustelidae > Mustela > Mustela nigripes. The sequence goes on from NC_081569.1 coordinate 116,175,451, forward strand.
GGAAGAAGAGGCCTGGTTGTTTTAGAAAAAGAGGGCTGTGGCTTCCATGTGGGTCAGGTGCGGGGACATGGACGGGAAAGCTGCGGTGAGGGAGGGGCGGTGCTGGAGGGAGCCACAGGGAGCCAGGCGAGGAGGGTAGCTGTGGTAGGACCATCTCTTGCCTGTTGAGGAGAGACCTTTATGAAAGCTGCAGGGAACTTTTCCCAGGGACAATGCCCATACTTACATGTTGATAAGATTGAGCATGTTGATCTTACATGTTGATAAGATTGAGCAGGGGTTGTAGGGGAATCCCTCGAGTTTTCCCTCCGTGCACCCCAGGACTGGAACTGCTGGGCTGGGTGTCTCTGAGTCCCTTCCCAGCATGCTGCACCCCCTTGCAGGCTGAGCCCTGGTTCCAGGGGCCCCAGGGCCAGGCAGGGGCCACAACAGAGCTGCAGGGGGAAGGCGGTGGGCAGAGGGGCCGCGGTCAGCAGGTGGTGAGGTGGCCGCCCAGCAGACTCTGAGGGGTCTCCCTTCTGGGTCCTCGAGCTCAGCTTGACTGTGGTGGCAGGACAATGCAAAGGGCAGAGGGGATCTCCTGATACTTCAAAGCAGCTTCGTTCAAACCTCACTCTCTCAGAATTTGCAATCCTGTGGGCCGTACATGCTCAAGGCAGGGCTGGAATTGGTTCTTGGGTGGAGCGAAGAAAACCCCGGAGCTATTACAATGATTTGTCACCCTTCAAAGGGCCCCAGTGCACAAACAGATGTACAATATATTGGGGATATTAAAATTTCATGGAAAGGGGGCAGTCGGGGGAAAAAACTGTCTAATGAGGCTTTCTGGGAGGATGATTCTTAAACCAACAAAAAATTGAGAAGTCCTGATTTAGAGGCAGTGAGATTTTTCTGCCAGAAGAGCTCAATCAACAGAGTAGCTCAGGCCTTTCGTTTCGATATATTAATTTATAAAGTGGACTTACAACAGAAGTCTTTGTTCTCTCTTCTTCAAATGTATCTGTACACATAGCAATAGCGTTTTCTTCGTTAAATTCTCAACAATATGGGCTTTTCACCAATGTAAGACTTCCCATCTCTTACTCTGCCCCTTTGCCTCTGGCAAAACAATGCTGTGGATTTTGGCATCCATCATCCATCCATCCATCATCCATCATTTTACGTGGCCCTGATACTGACCTGAGGACAGGTGTTTCTACAGCCGGGTTACAGATGAGGACACAGATGCTCAGAGAGGGGAAATCACTCGCCCAGCCTGTAAGCAGCTGACCCCAGCCTGGTGCTCATTTCTGTTGCTTCCTTGTGCTGTTCCCTGCACTGTGTCCTCAATTCCACAGAGAGGAGGTGAAGTAGCACCTCCCCATGAGCACCCGGGGGTCCAGACCATGCCCTGTGGGAAGTGTGGTCTTCATTTCTTGCCAGAGCCCACTAGGATGTGGCAAGGTGGGGCCACTTCCGGGCTCTCTGGAGAGGCTCCCAGAAGTGGCTGTGGCCTCAGGGCTGACTGACCTGGTACCTTCCTGGGAGCAAGTAGGAAAATGTGACTGATGCCTAGTGCTGTCATGGGGGAGAGCAGCTGGAGCCCTCACTGTTGTGTGTGGGTTGGAATCGATCTTCACCTTGGGCATCCCTTGGAGAGTGGGGCTCAGGGTGAATGTGTGCTCATAAGAGCTCCTCCCCTTGCTCGCTGCCCTGAGTGACCAGGAAAATAAATAAGGAACAGGAAGCCAGGGAAGGGGAGACAGGGAGGCATAAACCACCATTTAGTGTCTTGGCATGTGACCAAGAGAGTCAACTAGATAGTCAAGGTTGAGGTTGGTCCATCTTCTCCATTAAGGAAGGCCCTTAGAACAGTACCTGACACACAGTAGGCTCTACCTTAATATCAGCTGCTGTTATCCGAAGGCTTTCCCACCTTTACCTTTCAGGGGTTTACCCACCATTGAGGAGGCCCAGCTTTCCATATAGCTCGAGCCGTATCGGACTAGCAAGATGGCCACGGAGAGACCTGCCTGTTCCCTGCGCCCGTGAGGGGTGAGGTGCTCTGGGGCCCAGCGATGGGGAACGCTACCGCGGAGAACACCTCGCTGTGCAGCATTGACCACACCATCCACCAGACCCTGGCCCCGGTGGTCTACGTGGCGGTGCTGGTGGTGGGCTTCCCGGCCAACTGCCTGTCCCTCTACTTCGGCTACCTGCAGATCAAGGCCCGCAACGAGCTGGGCGTGTACCTGTGCAACCTGACGGTGGCCGACCTCTTCTACATCTGCTCGCTGCCCTTCTGGCTGCAGTACGTGCTACAGCACGACAACTGGTCGCACGGGGACCTGTCCTGCAAGGTGTGCGGTATCCTGCTGTACGAGAACATCTACATCAGCGTGGGCTTCCTCTGCTGCATCTCCATCGACCGCTACCTGGCCGTGGCCCACCCCTTCCGCTTCCACCAGTTCCGCACGCTCAAGGCGGCCGTGGCCGTCAGCGTGCTCATCTGGGTCAAGGAGCTGCTGACCAGCGTCTACTTTTTCCTGCACAAGGAGGTGGTGGAGGACGGGGACAGGCACCGCGTCTGCTTTGAGCACTATCCCCTGGAGCCGCGGCAGCGGGGCATCAACCACTACCGCTTCCTGGTGGGCTTCCTCTTCCCGCTCTGCCTGCTGCTGGCCTCCTACCGGGGCATCCTGCGGGCCGTGCGCCGGAGCCACGGCACCCAGAAGAGCCGCAAGGACCAGATCCAGCGGCTGGTGCTCAGCACCGTGGTCATCTTCCTGGCCTGCTTCCTGCCCTACCACGCGCTGCTGCTCGTGCGCAGCCTCTGGGAGGCCAGCTGCCAGTTCGCCAGGGCCATCTTCAACGCCTACCACTTCTCCCTGCTGCTCACCAGCTTCAACTGCGTGGCCGACCCCGTGCTCTACTGCTTTGTCAGCGAGTCCACGCACAGGGACCTGGGCCGCCTCCGCGGGGCCTGCCTGGCTTTCCTCGCCTGCGCTGGGGGTGGTCGCGCCCGGGAGGCCTACCCGCTGGGCGCCGCAGATGCCTCCGGGAAAAGCGACGAGCCCGAGCTGCTGACCAGGCTCCACTCAACCTTCCAGACCCCGAACTCACCCGGAGCCGGGGGGTCCCCTGCAGGCGGCTTGGCCTAGTTCCGGCGGGGTGGGGGGAGAGTCTCACCGTCTGCAGGGGGGCTGGTGAGGGCTGAGCTTGCTGGCGACCGCTGGCCACTGCCCTTGGCCAAGGACAGGTGCCTCTTTCTGCTGGAGTGAGAGACTCTCTGGCCCGGGGAGCCCGCTCCAGCTTGCTGAACCCAGTGGGGATGAGCCCTGGGAGTTGATGGGTGCCATCTGCTGCTGGCTGGGCTCCTGGGGAGGACAAGAGGGCGAACTGTCACTTCCATGAGGTTCTTGAAGAGAAGCTGATGGGAAGGGATGGGTGCAGAGTGTGAGAGCATGGAGGATGGGGCTGGAGCGTGAGGGCGGGTTCCTGGGTGCACATGTGTGAGGGCCTTCCAGTGCCATCGCCACAGATGACACCTGTCCAGAGGCCCTGGTGCTTCCTGGAGTCACGACATGTGAAGCTGTGTTGTCATCCCTGACAATTGGGCCTCACCCCTTTGTGGGAAGAGGACCGGCTGGGAGGTCGGACGGGGAGAAGGGAGGCAGGGAGGTGTTTGGGCGCTGGAAGTGTGTGGTGGGGGACAGCGAGGGGAATGACAGCAGAGGAGAGGCCCCAGCTCCAGGCTCATCTCCCGTTCAGAGGGAGAGCTGAGTGGACTTCCCAAGCCCCGGGACTGATAGGAGACAAAGCCCAGGGCTCCCCAGAGCTCCCTGGGGCCATGTCTGTGGTCCTTTCAAACAGCCGGTACCAAAAGCTCTGTGTCAGGACAGAGTTCCCAGCACGCAGAGTCCTGCTCATTAGTTTTCTGTTTCCATCTGCCCAGAAGCACCAGACGCAGAAGCTGGGGATGTGTGTGTGTGTGTGTGTGTGTGTGTCTGTGTGTGTGTGTGTCTGTGTGCACACACATGCATGTGTTCATGGTTCAAATGCCGATCTCCATGACAGCTGTGTGCCAAGACACTGAGGCTGGGGTTATGTGACTGCTGGTGGTGTTGCCTCCCCCTGCCCCCCAGTTCCCACTTTGTCCCCCACCACACACCCTGTGGAGTGTGCAGCAGTCTCGTGATATCCTCTCACCGTCCTCAACTAAAACAAAGTAAAATAGAGACACATTCTCTAGCATCTCTCAGCCCAAAGGCCTATGGTTAAGCTCCATGATGGTTTAAATAGCCCCTGGGACAAGGAGAGGAGGGGGCCCCGGGCTCCTCCTGCCACCCTCGTTCCCCAGCACGGCTCCTCTGCCAGGTGGCCCACCTCACTCCCTGGAAGGTGACAGCAGGTCCCAGGGGCCGCGTATAGCCCAGGGTACTGATTGCTCTCTCTCGTTCTGTCCCCAAAGGCTCGGTACAAGTCTCATCTCTCCTACACCTTTGTGCCCAGCCACGTTGAGCCTCCACCCTGGTGCACATGGCAAGGACCAGAAGAACTTCTCCCTGCTCCAAGGATCTGGCCACCTTTGCACAAATGCTAGCCCTTCAGGTTTCCTGCCTGTGGGCTGGGGCCAGCTCTGACTTCCCTCAGAGTTCTGGGATTCAAGCTAAGCTCCCCACATCCATGGGGTTGGGTGGACTGGGTGGACTCAAGCCTAGAACGGGACCATGGATGGGGAGATTCAAGCTGGCATCCACAGAACATTTCTGGAATCTGCTGAAAGGAAGGCCAAGGAGAATATCTCCAATCTCTCTTCCCCTTTCCTCCCATCCTTCTCTAAAAAGTACATTTTTCCTGATCCTCTTACCCTCCAATCAGGGCTACCCAGAGGCAGAGGCCCCGTGCTGGACGTGACATTGGCTTTGACTAGGTAGCCCTACTGTAGCTCCTTAGGGAGGGCCTCCCATAACCTGGGGAGCTTCTCTTCCCTTCCTGAAGGAAGAAATGACCAGATGTGAAGGTGGCAGAAGTGACCATCCTGCCAAGAAAAGTCTACCTAGTCTCACCCCAGAATCTTACTGGGTCAGTGGCACTGGTTGAGGCCTCCATGCCCCCTCATCCCAAATTTCCTCCTATTTTGACCTTAAACATGGGCATTCCCACTGGATGGACTGGGGTGAGCTGACGGTGGTTCCTTTTACTATCAAGAGTTGTATTTTTGTATTGTCCTCTCTTTTATGCCAAGTATGTGCGTGTTGGACTGTGCACTGGATTTATGTAGCAAACTTGAGTCTGCAAATAAAGCAAAGTAACCAGCCACAGCTGGAGTGTGCTGCAGTCCTTAGGGGGGAAAAGGGTGTTTTGATACCAGGGGGAACCTAGACGGCTCTTGAAATATCCAGCAGAGTCAGGAAGTTCCAGGGATCGGATTTCTTAGAGAAAACTCAGAGAAATTAGGGTATTTGCCCTTGGTTATCCAGCAGTGACCCACAAAGATGGAACCTTCAAGTGAAGTTAGGTCTACTCTCCCTCTTCTTGAGAGTCACAAAGTGTCTTCAACTCTTTAGCACATTGTTGTAAATCCACTCTGGGACTTAATTTGGCCCCCTCCCCTTTGAGGACAGAGTCTGATCCTGTGATTTGGAGACTATCACTCTGTCCTTGGACACATGACCCCTTCTGCCCTCTAGGTGGCTTTTCCCCACAGTGAGGACAGGCTTGATCAGACAGACCACCCTCTTCATTAATGAAAGACAGCCAAAGTAGAAAGACCTGTTGAGTCATCTCTAGGGGGTGTCCTCACCACTTAAGCTTTGTTTGGCGAGGCTCACATTTGTTGACCAGCCCTTTTAGGTTTTAGCTTTTTCTCAACAGTGACAGGCTACATGTTTATTGCTCAAGATCAGCTGCATCATATTAAAACATAAATTTGGTTTTGGTTACTTAATCCTTTCCTGGGTCAGATTCCTGGAGTCCTGGAGGATTCTGCAAGAATTGATTCCTCTTCCAAACAGATTAAGTGAGGACATCATTGGGGATTAAGACTCCTTTCTCTCCTGAGAGAATGGATGGAGGAAAAGGCTCATCTGGTTTGGACAGAAGGTGACAGAGTGATTATAGATTCCTTTCTCATTCACCAGTGTTGCTTAGCAAGATGAAGGCTCATCTTCCTGTTTATATACACTGGTCTGTGGGTTGGCCAGACAAGAGTGGGAGAAATCTTCAGCACGGAATACATCCCCATCTGCTGCTTTCCTCTGACGGGTATAACCAAGAGAGCCAGAAGGTGGTCTGCTTGGTTCAGTGCTTTTCTCAAAAACTTGCTTCTTGAAGCTGGTGATCCTATAGCCTCCATGCCTGGAACTCACCTAGCAAAACAATGGCCTTTGATGGCAATCACCCTCAGGTCACAATGGTACCCAATGATAAGGAGAAATGGTAGGATTTCAATTCCGTTTGCTTTAATTCAACAACTATCGGGACACTGCTAGATTAGACATTAGATAGCAGTGCTGGAATGTACCATAGAGGTCATGATATCCAATTTCCTCTCCACTGAATTTTCCCAGACATATCCCCTCCCCCCAAATGATGGTCCAGTTTCTGAACAAATACCACTAATGATACCAATTTGCTACTAACCAAGATAAGTCATTCCAAGGTTGGGGAGAAAATCTTAACTCCGAAGGAGCCAAGGTAGATCACTTTCCCCACTGGCCTTAGAGCACATGAACTGTGCCTCTGGGGCACATGGTCCTTCAGGTACTAGCATCTAAAGACAGTTTTCTTACCCCACTTCTCAGTATTAAACTCTCTACATTTGAATTAGACAAAGCTGCATTATACTATAGTAACAAATATAGCCCCCCAAATCACAGTGCCTTAAAACAAGAAAAGTTGGTCTCCTGTTCACGCAAAGTCCAATGAGAGGCTGCCAATTCTGGCAAGTCTTTATCCAAGTGATGAGTGTGATTCAGGATCCTTTTGTCAAGAGGTTGCAACATCTTGGTGTCTTCTTCCATCCACACAGGGTAGGGAAGCAACAAAATCTCTCTGGGCATTTGTGGCCAAGTCTGGAAGTGGTTGATATCTACTACTCACAGTCCATTGGCCAGAATCCAGTCACATGGCCCAACCCAAGTACAAGGAAGGCTGGGAAAGGTAGTTTTCCTATGTATGCAGGAAGGGGAAGCAGAAGCGGTGAGCATCCAGCCCAGTCTCAGACAGACAGCTCTTTAAGCCACCTCCCTCCACTCAACAGGTTTTAAGCTCTCACCTTCATATACCTCACCTGAACAAAACTCACACCTTCAAATGTGATGCTTGGATCTGAAGTGAAATTAAGCCTGTCTGATGTGCACTGAGGAGAAAGGGACCATTTACCTCCCTGTGCTTCTGTTGACACATTAATTTTTCTGGCAAACAGATCATCATGACTGACATATGTTGAGTTTATGGGAACTGCTGTTAAGCCACATCTTCTCCATCCTGCCTGGAGCAAGGATCTTCTGAGACAGACTTCATTGAGGGGCGGAGGAACCTACATGGAACGGGTAGGAAGTAGCACAATGTAGAGGGCTGGACTGAGGGGGCGCTGGCCATCAGCAGGGTCTGGGCAAAGAGGGGCAGGAAATGAATTCAGAGGAACGTCTTGCCCAGATGAGCAATGGGACAACATTGGACCAGAGGACAGCAGGGGGCTAAGGAACCCTGACCCCATTAGCTGGCTTGCTTGCCTTTGAGTCTCACCTCCTGCCGGGTCTACAGGGTATGTGCTCCTTCATATGCCCAACATCTCCAGCCTGCCCTTGAACACACAAAGAGCACCCTAGACCCTGCTTGCCAGGAGACCCCTAAATTCCTGGAAATGACCAGAGATGTTCACCTGCCCCACAAATCCAATCTACTGGATGTTCTAACCCATCTCTTCCCCTGAGCTGCCCCACCACTTCCTGTGGGTCACTCTTGTCCTGCTGTAACTTGCTTCCCCAAGGTCAGAGCCATGCTCATCATGCTACCCCAGACATAGACACAGGCTCTTTATCAAAACATGGCCAAGATGAGACATATTTGAGCAAAACTTTACTAAAGGCCTGACCAGGAATCTCTACTGTGGGACAGAAACATATGAAAACAGAATCCTGGAGCTCAGAACTCTGGTGGTCCCTGGGCTGGGCCCAGCTAAGGGGTATACTCCTGGCTCTCTCTTGCACCTGAGCCCCATTGTCCCTGCAGGGGGGCCTCTCGGTGCCTCACTCCAGAGCAAGGACCCCCCCACTCTCAGCCTTCTCTGGGCTCCACCTGGGTCTCAGCCTCTTTCCCAAACAAGTTCATCATCTCCCCATAAACTTCTGGCCACAGTGCAGTTAATCTATTACACGGTCCTGCCTTAAACCGCTCCACGTCAGAACAGAACTCTCTTATTACTATTGTAAAACCAAAGGCCCATTAGTGTCTTTCTCCAAAATATGAATCAGAAGAGTGATGGCAGCTTTACCGAAGTGGGGGTTTTCTCTCTCCTAGCCATCGAGACTTCAAAAATGCCAGGGTATGCTCTCAGAGGCCTGCCTGACATGGAGCTCTGCCATCACAAATCAGGACCAAAACTGTCCCTGGAGGACCCCCGGCCCATGAAGCCTGGGTCTGGGAGGGACTCGGCGAGCTGTAAGAAACTGTAGGTGGAGGAAGCATGAGCTCATTAAATGAGCACATCTGCCCTGAGCTCACACCAGCAGAAGCACAGACCTGTAGGTGGGGACACTTGGCCAAAAGGACAAGGGGAGGTCTAGATGGTCCCCAACCCACCTGCTTCCAGCCATGGGCTCTTGGCCATGCCCTGGTGTAGGGCACGCTGGAAGTGAATCCCAGATTGCTTACTGTAAACCCAGGCTTTAACTTCTACAGCTGGGTAGACAATTTGGGGTAGCATGTGTTCCGCGCTTTACAGCTAAGGTCCCTTAAAAAACTGCAGTAGACACGTTTAAGGAAATAAAATGAAGCGGCCCCAGTAAGCATCTGGGGCTATGGCCAGGAAGCCAGACTCCGCCATCTGGATGAGTCAGCCATCACTCAGCCGTGAGCCAGCACGAGGTACTGTCCCCGATCAATACGGGACTGCAGTGGGATGTGGTCAGTGACTCTACTTCTAATTTTCTTGGGAAATATGCAGTGCAAGATGGTGAATGAGATGTAGGCGAGCTGACTACAGTTGTCCGGAAGGATCCCATGAGGCACCTGAGCCCAACATCATCCCAACGCAGCCCCCAGCTCAGGAGGGTGCCTGCCCTCCTCTGTGGGAAGGCCAAAGCCTCTGGCTCCTGGCTGGGGCTGAGCATATGGGGAAGGAGTAGGAGAAGAGTCAGGCTCTGCGGGGAGGGTGGGTGGGGGATGCCAGGACCTGTGGGGGTAAAGAGAGGCGGGGGGCATACAGGAGGTGATGTCGAGAATCGAGAAACGTCAGGTTTGAAGGACCACATAAACAAAACATTGTTTGAATAAGAAAGCATTTCAAAGGTATAAATATTTTGGTACTGGTGATAAAGTCCCAGAGCTTTGTAAATAGGCACTACGTATTTGTAAATTATTTGTAAATTTCTTAATTTGCCTGTGGTATTATTCACGGTCCTGGTCATGCCTACTCTTGTGTCTGCCTGGCAAGGAATATTTTTGCTGGTGTCCCTATACGTGACTGATCAGAAGACTCTCAGAGCAGACCACGTGGGTGCCCAGGGGGAGGAGGGTTGAAATCAATGCCTCCACGCACTCAGGAAGAAAAGAAAAAAACCGGAAACCCCAAAGAACGGTTCTCCTTGGGTCTGTATCATCCGCACCACCCTGTCCCAGGCAGTGGTCATGTAGGATCCTGGGCAGGGCTCACCCAGAGCCAGGGTTCATGTGCAAGGCTGTCGTGGAAAGAAGCTGGGAACCTTGGGTAACACATTTTCATGTCCAGGCATGACCATCCGGTACGTGGGCCACAGGCACAGTCACATACACACTGTGGTGACATCCACCAGCTTCTGGATCATCTGGGCGTGGGTGCCGTGGAAGGGCAGCCCGTCCACCTCCATGCCCACGACCCCCGATACTCCACTCCGGACCTTGTGCCGCACCAGGATGCCCAACATCTTCTCTTCCTGGAAAAAAATGAGGGCAGAGACAGAAGTGGTGGAGCGAGGGGGATACATTTACAAGGGAAGGGAGAGCTTTTGACTTGGTGTGGTCTTTTTTTGAAAACTAAAATTTCACTTAACCATACGGATGCCACTGAGAGACTCATCGTGAAGATTAGGTGTCCTACCTCACACCCCAACTGCCCCAAGCCCCTCCTCAGAAGCAGCCACTTGGAGGAATCTGGGGTGTTCTTCTGGGAGTTACAGTCATGTAACTAAATGTGGTTATTATGGAAAATTGCATTTAGCGTTTGTTAAAAACACGGAAGATTCACTTCTGTGGGTACAGTGTGGGCTACTTCCTGCAAACCAGCCCCTGCTTGGCTCTGATCATCTGCTGGTGTGGGCCACGTCCCATCTCCCTCAGCATTCTCCAGTGCGGATGGGGGAGCAGCTGGAGAGAGCGGGGCCCTGCAGGAAATGCAGCCTGATCCTGGGCCCGGCAGGCAGGGTTTGGGATCAGACAGGTCTGACTTGGGTCTTCCCTGGCCTCTCCGTGCCTCAGTGTCCTCATCTGTATAATGGGGATGTTAATGATAATAATAGTAATAATGTCTCCTGAGTGGGTTGTTGTAAGGATTAAATGAGCTAATGCAAGTAAAGCACCTAGTGTGGTTCTTGGCACACAGTAGGTGCTCATGAAATCAGGTAAATTATTATTGGCATGGTTGGGTCCCCTGGCCTTTAACCCAGAGCTTTTTTTCCTTTGCCGTACTTGCTGAATATTTTTTTTTTTAAAGTGATTCAATTCTCCTCCTCACTTCCTCCGAAAGTAAGGTCCCAAACAACTACTTGCCTACTTGCCCTCCATGCGTCTCCCTCTGGTTAGAAGGTTCTGGTCACCCTGAGAAAGGTGGGTCTAAAGTGAAGACACAAGGAGGATGGTACCCGAGGGGCAGAAGTCCAGCCCATCCTCTCCCTCCTCCTCCCCCAGCAGAGGAGGGGGACGGGTGGAGGGGACCAAGACTCTCCAGCAGAGAGTCTCTGAGAAGGGCTCTTCTCAGGCACTTGCTCAGTGATCCCACCCCCATCAAAGTCAAAGCTATCTTGCCTGCTACCTGCCACGCCTTGAACCGGGGGATACAGAGGTGAATGGGACACGGTCCCTGCTCTGGGGGGTGCACAGTCCAGATGACTGATCAGGCAGGAATGGTCCGTGGAGATCACGGCACAGGGCAGGGGCATCCAACCCCCATTATCAGACTGGTTCAGGAAAGGCTTTCAGGGGGGGGGGGGCATCTAGGACCACAGGTGATAAAAGAGCAGGAATGAGCCAAGCCAGGGGTGCTTGAGGAGCACTCACTGCAAACTTGTCCAAACAATGGAGAATGAGCTGGCAAAGGTCGCCTGGGAATGGCTCTCCTCTCCGCTGGCCTGAGAGCCTGCATTTCCATTCTGCCCTGGGAGGGACACCCAAGGGCATTTCCTGGCATCTCTTTGTCCTCCAGCCCCTTCCCAGAGGCTGCCTGGCCCAGAATGCCATTTCCTGCCCTTTGTTTGGGTTTTATTCTTCCATTTCTCTCCCCATTGGGTCATATCCTCTCTTTATGGGGGAGTGCTTCTAGGATCTGGGAGTGGGGGGGTGCATTTCCTCCCACACACTGCCTGTTGGCACCATTCCCATCCTTCTGGGCCCCAGGGAGGGTCCTTGGGGGCGTCAGGGTGCATGTGAGCCATCATCAGCTTAGGAACGGGCTGGCACTCAGCCTCTAGGAAGAGCCACAGGAACAGCTGGACCAGCAGGGACAGCCAGCAAATTTCCAGGCATCACTGAACCACCTCAGAAAGTTAGAACTGTTCTGTGCCATGACATTGGCAATGGCTGCGTGGATGTATACATACGGAAAAATCCACCTGCTGTCTACTTATGGTTGAAGCACTTCTCTATTCCATGTAACTCAGTGTTTCAAAGCTAGCAAGAGAAATGGAGTGGGTTGGGAGTGCTGGAAGAGAACAGGAGCCCAGGATGAAGCCACATTCCTATCTTCTCCATTATCTGCGTTATCCATCCGTCCATCCGTCCATCCATCCGTAGTCCCTCCTGTAAGTTGTCATCAGTCATCTTGTAGCTCCTGATAAGGTCTGAGACATGCCCTCAGATAAACCTCCCGGGCACAGCGAAAGGCCAGAGCGGGCAGGGTGTGCCCTAGATGGTGGTGGCCACCTTCCCTGGGCTCCTCCGCATGGTGCCCACACCCGACACGGTCACGATCAGATCAGACCCCTGATACAGAAGGCCCCGCCGACAAGCGACTCACACTGCCAAGATGAAGGACATCCCTCATGCCCTAGCCAATCCAGCTGCACCGCCTGCTCAGGCCCCAGCTCTGTCCAGCACTCCTTGATGACTCAGGGATGCGCAGGGAGCGACCTACAGAGCTCCGCTGTGATGATTCCAGTTCTTTCTCCTGTACACGGCATTGCTTCATGCCCCTGGCACCTTTGTTTTGTGGGTCTTGCTGCCTGGAAGGCCCTTCCCACCCTCTCCTACCTGGTTACTTAGAGCCTACTCACTCTCTAAGACCCAGCTCAGTGCCACCTCCTCCAGGCAGCCTTTCTTGAGCTCTCTGAATGAGCTAAGGGCCTGTGCTCTGTCCCCACAGCCCTGCACACTTCTCTCCTTCTACCCTCCATCCACCCGCAGTGGATCCCGAGTTCCCTACCCTGGGGCTGGGTCTAACCCTCCATTTTCTCCCAGAGCAAAGCTGGCCTGGCCCAGAGGAGGGGCTCAACACACATGTGTTTGTACTTTTGTTTTGAAAATCTTCCCTTTTATTTTCCTCCTAAGGGTGATACATTATTAATGTATTTATGAAGAACGGTGTAGAAACCCAAAGGGAGTATTTTCCATCCCTGGAGGGCAAGTGTTTGGGTTGTATGAATTTTCCTGGCTGGGTTCATTCTTTTGTGTCTGTGTGAATCAGGAATCACGGGTGAGGCAGGCCCCTGAGGCTTTTTTTCCAGTTCAGATCCAGGAAATGCAAAGAAAGTACCCAAGGCCCTCTGGGTACCACTGGGGCAGGCCATTTCCCTTGAAAATATCCTTCAGCAGCTCTATCCCCCCCCACCCCCACCATGTGGCACCGTGGCATTACCAGGAACCGGGAAACTTCTGAGCCTTGGAATGAGCCCAGAGAATGGAGTCAGAGAGTCCCAGACTCAGGTCCCAGCTCCCCATCTCGGCTGTGTGTGGGGGGCAAGCCACCTCCCCTGTGGGAATCCCAGCTCCCTCATCTGTAAAGTGGGCACAATATCAATCCAGAGAGGTTTTAGGGAGAAATGGGCAGGCAGGTGGCAGAAAGAGAGAAACAGAGGGAGACACCAGGTTCTGGAAGCTCATGTTTCTCAGCAGTGAGGGGCTCTGGGCCTCAGCCACGGGCCGCCTGGGCACTCATCACTATTGCTCTCCCCACCTGAGCTGTTATGTCCAGGCTCAACGCTCGGGAACCCTCCTGCCCTTAGACTGCATTCCCGTCTCCCCAGACCAACCGTCGAATCCAGGGTGTCCCAGTGTGGTCACCCAGAATGTGTCAGATAGGCTGCTTGTCTGGCCTACTTCAGGCCAACTGAGTCAGGAAGCCTGGGGTGGGTTTTGCACTCTGGGGTTTAAGATGACCCTGAGCTCATTCAGATGCCTTTGAGGTTAGGGAACTGCTTGTCCTAACAGGGCACTGCATCTGTCCGTCCGTCCATCCATCCATCCATCCATACGTTCATTTGTTCATTTATTCATTCATTCTCTAGAATTTACCAAGCACCCTGTTTCCCTCTGCTGGTTGCTGGGAAAGCAGACACAAGAAACTCAGTTCCTGGTCTTGCCTTTAGCAGTCTAGACCTCTGGGGGACCAGACTGGGAAAGCGACCTAGCACAAGAACCCTTCCCTCAACCCTGACTGGGCCCCTGTCAGGGCCTTCCTCCTCACAGGGCTGGGAAGCTCTGCAGAAGGCAAGCTCTTCCTTTCTGTGAACCATAGTCCGCTCTTGCGACCTCTGCCCCTTGGCCAGCTTTTGTCTCTCTCAAGTGGCCGAGGGCACAGTCTGTCTCCCTCCCCAGGACACCATTCAGGTGTGAGGCCTCAGGCCCCCCCAGTCTTGCCCCTTCCAGGCCACACACCCCAGCTCCCTCCACTGATTCAGGCTCTGCAGCCTTGTCAGCCTGCTGCCTGCTGTCAGGTGAAGGGGAAGCTCAGGCAGAAGCTACAGCTCTCAGGGGAAGTCACCTCAGGCCTGGAATTTTGACATAAACTCAGGGCTTTGGTGCCAATTTCCCAAGATCCAAATTACTCTGGAAAATTCCCGCAGAAGGTGCTCCAGGCTCTGGGAGGAGCAGGGCATGAAGAGGTGGGTCTGAGCCTGGAATTAGAGTCAGCAGATGCGGCCACAGGAACTGAGGCCCAAGGAGGGAATGGAGGAGTCATGGAGTTCTTCTGTTTTTTAAAAATAATCAGCCTAAAATAATCCACATGTCAAAGAGCCACATTGTGGGGTGGCAAATTCTGCTTCCCTATAGAGGAAATTCTGCTTCTAGCTGTGGTGGTGCTGTGGTGCTTCCAGCAGTGGTGCTGGCCATCAGTTTATAAGCCAGAACCCTCGACTTGTAACCTGGAACCCTCTGTTCATAGCCTGGAACTCTTGGTTTATAGCCTGGGACCCTCAGCTTATAGCCTGGAACCCTCAGCTTATAGCCGGGAACAGGCCTGCTCATCACGCCAGGATGTGGCCATCTGGTATGTTACCTTGGCAACAGATGGAAGGGCTTGAGTCCAATTCTGCTCCCCAGGTGATCTGGAGGGCCCAACTGCCTTCCTGACGTAATGTCGGTGGACCTCACATGAGTATAGGATGTACAGCGCACAGGCCAAGGCATAGCCTCCCCAGTTAGAAACACCTAGAACAAAAAAAGATTCTATCATAGAAGTGGAAAGGTAATGGGGTCCGTCACCCTGCCACTCAGCAGCTAGAACTCACCTCAGAGAATGGCCCCAAGGTCAGGGCCACGCGTGGCACCAGAGAACTTGTGAGAAACGGATCTCTGGGTCCCAGTGCAGACCTACGTCAGAGGAACTCCGCAGGAAAGACAGGGAGCACACAGAGTAGTAATCAGTTCTCCAGGGAATGCTGATTCAAGTTAAAGATCGAGAGGCATTGCTCCAAACCACCTGGGTTACCTACAATTACCCACCGACCAGCCGAGAAGCTTCAGGCTCTCCCCCTAGGAAGCTGCTGCAGATCTTCTGACATTAAGAAACTCTCCTGCATGGCGGACCTGTGTCCATGATGCTGTGCAGAAGCCGGTCCTCTGAGCGGCTGGCTGACTGTACTCGAAGAGGGTTCCTAGGTTAGCTTCTACCTGCCTTCCTTTTCTGTGAGCCAACCCCAAGGCAGCTCACAGCCCCCAGCGCGAGGACGACCTCCCCGGCTCTTCTCTGACACCTGCCAGAGTTCTCCCTTCAACTGAAGAAGGATTGATGAAGGACCTGCTAGACTCTGGGCGTCAGAGCTAAGAAAGAAAGAGGAGCTCCGGACCCTGTCATTTCATACAGGGCTTGTAGGCTGGGCAGGATTTATCAGAGGAAGGGTGGAGAGTGGGGGCCCTGGAGGTAGGAAAAAGTCCCAATATGCAGTGAGTACAAAAGAGTGTGGAACATAAATAGAAGACATACATCAGAACGAGGCAGGGAAGGGGCTGCTGAGGGGAGGGGCAGCAGGAGAGGGAAACAATCTCAAGCAGGCTTCACGCTTAGTGTGGAGCCCGACATGGGGCCTGATCTCATGACCCTGAGATCATGACCTGAGCCGAAATCAAGAGTCAGATGTTTAACCCACTGAGCCACCCAAGCGGCCCTCAATTATTTCCAGCTAGTTAGATGATGTTGTCGATTTCAACGATGCCCTTACTCATTTTCTGTCTGCTGGATCTGTCCCTTTCTGACAGAAGGCTAATAAAGTCTCTGTAGATTTTAGAGTAGAATCATCCATTTCTCTTGGTGTCTTTATTAGCTTTTGCCTCACATATTTGACACTCTGTGTTAGGAGCATACGTATGAAGAATTTTATGTCTTGGGGCGCCTGGGTGGCTCAGCGGGTCTGGTGTCCAACTCTTGGTTTCCACTCGGGTGGTGATCTCAGGGTCATGGGATTGAACCCTGAGGAGTCTGCTTGGGATTCTCTCCTTCCCCTTCTGCCCCTCCCCTGGCTCACACTCACACACACACTCTCTCTAATAATAAATGAATAAATAAAAACTTAAAAAAATTGTTGTGTCTTTGGGGCACCTGAATGGCTCCATCAGAAAAGCTTGTGACTCTTGACCTTGGGGTTGTGAGCTCAAATCCCAACACTGGGTGTAAAGATTACTTAAATAAAACTTGAAAAAAAGAATTGTTATGTCCAAAACCAAAACAAACAAAAAAAAATTGTTATATTTTCTTGGAGTATGACCCCTTTACATCATGGACTGCTCCACTTTGATCCTGATAACTTTCCCTGCTTGAAGTCTGCTCTGTCTGAGATTAATATAGCGACTAATGCTTTGTTTTGATTATTGTTCACCCGGTAGATTTTCCTCCCTCCATCCACTTTTAATCTATGTGTGTTTTTATATTTAAAGTGGGTTTCTTACAACTATAGTTGAGTCTTATTTTCTGATCTGCTCTGACAATCTCTGCCTTTTAACTGGGGGTAGTTAGACCACTGACATGTAAGGTGATCAGTGATACGGCTGGATTAATATCTTCCACATTGGTTACTATTTTTTGTTTGTTGTTTTAGCTCTTTTTTTTTTAACCCCTGTTTTTGTCTTCCACCCCTTTTCTGCCTGTTGTGGTTTTAAGTGAAGATGTTATAGGATTCTATTTTCTCTCCTTTCTTAGCATATCCATAATACCTCTTTTTTTTTTAAATTATTTTTAATGATTGCCCTAGAGTTTGCAATATACTTTTATAACAAATCCAAGCTCACTTTCAAACAACCATTTCACAGTTAGGGCAAACACTCCTCATTCTTCCTTCTCATTGCTTGAATGATTGCTGTCAATCACTTCACTTACACACAGGAATGTAATTGAATGACTCATTCCTATTATTGTTTTGAATAAGATGTTATCTGCTAGACCAATTTCAGAACAAGAAAAATTAAAGTTATTTTGCCTTCACTTATGCATCCTCCAATGCTCTTCTTGGTGTAGATCTGAGTTTCTGACCTATGCAGTTTTCCTTCTCCCTGAAAATTTCTTTTAACGTTTCTTGCAAGGCAGATCTACTAGAAATGATGCCCTGTTTGAGAAATTCTTTCTTTCTCTTTCACTTTTGAAGGATAATTTCACAGGGCACGGAATTCTAGGTCAGTGGGTTTTTTTCTGCCAACACTTGCAATATGTCATGCTACTCTATGGCCTGTGTGGTTTTTGAGGAGAAGCTGGATGTAATTCCTACCTGAGCTCCTCATTTACCCTGCTGGTGATCTCTGAGCTTCCTGGATCTATGGTTTAGTGTCTGACATTAATCTGGGGGGGGGGGGATCTCAGTCATTATTGTCTTATTTATTTATCTATTTATAGATTTTATTTATTTATTTATTTGACAGACAGAGATCACAAGCAGGCAGAGAGGCAGGCAGAGAGAAAGGGGGAAGCAGGCTCCCCGCTGAGCAGAGAGCCCAATGCGGGGCTCGATCCCAGGACCCTGGGATCATGACCTGAGCCGAAGGCAGTGGCTCAACCGACTGAGCCACCCAGGCACCCCTATTTATTTATTTTTTTTTTTTTAAAGATTTTATTTATTTACTTGACAGGGAGAGAAATCACAAGTAGACAGAGAGGCAGGCAGAGAGGAGGGGGAAGCAGGCTCCCTGCTGAGCAGAGAGCCTGATGCGGGGCTCGATCCCAGGACCCTGAGATCATGACCTGAGCTGAAGGCAGAGGCTCAAAATATTGCTTCTCTTCCTTTCTGTTTTTCTTCTCCTTCTGATATTCCTATTACATGGATGTTTGTCATTGTTCCACAATGCTTGGATATTCTATTCTGTCTCATCCAGTCTTTTTCTCTTGGCTTTCCAGTTTTAGAAGTTCCTATTGTTGTATGTTCAAGGTCACAGGTGATTTTTCTCAGCTGTGTCCAGCCTGCTAGTGGGCCCAGCCAGAGCATTCATCATTTCTGTTGCAGTGTTTTTGATTTCTGGCATTTCTTTTTCATTTTTTCTCAGAATTTCCATGTCTCTGCTTATATGACCATCTGTTGTTTCATGTTGACTACTTTTGGGTGTTTCCTTTCCCCCCAGGTAGGTTGGGATCTGATAAAACCCGAGCCCGCTAGGCTCAGGTAAAACAGTTTCTCCTGAGGGTGGGCCTGGTTATGAATGGAGTGCTCTGGGGGCGCCTGGGTGGCTCAGTGGGTTGAATGTCTGCCTTTGGCTCAACTCATGATCTCAGGGTCCTGCGATCAAGCCCTGTATGGGGCTCCCTGCTCAGTGGAGAGTCTGCTTCTCCCTCGTCCTTCTCCCCTGTTCTGC
Organism: Mustela nigripes; assembly: GCF_022355385.1. Lineage (NCBI taxonomy): Eukaryota > Metazoa > Chordata > Mammalia > Carnivora > Mustelidae > Mustela > Mustela nigripes. The sequence continues at coordinate 116,194,114 of NC_081569.1, forward strand.
ACACCTGCTCACTCGCTCTCTCTCTCTCTCAAATAAAAAAATAAAATCTTTAAAAAAAAAATGGAGATCTCTGATATATTTCAAAATGGCTTCTTCCCTCTACCTCCAAAAGCACAAGGGGATTTTTCTCTGATATCCATGGTGTGGACCAGGTCGAACTAATGGGGCAAAAGTCACAAAAGTGGGGACCCCTTGTGACCAGGGCCCCGTGGAGTTTTGAACTCTTAGAACTGTCCACACTGAATCTCCAGCCATCCATCAGTTGCAGGTTTTCCTACCCTGGTACTAATTCCCTCAGAGATTTCTACTCCTCTCCAGGCTCTGTTTTGAGGATGAAATGGGAGAGCCTTTCTTGGGTATCTGTCAAAAGTCCTGAAACTTGTGGTGCAGTCAAGGGAGGAGAGATGGGTTCCTTTAGGACCTTTAGGACCTGATGGGCAAGGTCCGTCCTGATGGGAAAGGGAAGGACAGGGCAGCCTGTGGCAGAGGTAAGTCTGAAGAGAGGTGGGAAGAATTTTGCCCCCTCCGAACATTTACCAGATTGTTCACCTCCCTTCCACCATGCAGGAGGCACAGAGGAAAGCATGGTTGACTCCTCTTCAGAGAGGTCTTCCCTGACCACCGATCTAAAGTGGCCTGCCGGCCCTGTCTTTCATCTCCCTGTAGCATCTCGTACTACTTAGCACGAGCTGGTGTATTTCTTTCTTAGGGCTCCTTGTCCATCTGCCCCCACTAGAGCAAGAGCCCTGTGGAGCATGACCCTTGCCACACTAACTCCAGGACCAGTGTTTGTTGGATGACTGAATGAGAGGCCTCAGGCTGAGAACCAGGTCCTCATCTTGACCTGGCACCCTGGAGACTCCACTCTCGGGGGAGGGGAGCTTCTGGCTGGACAGGCTCCAGGCCTCCAGGTCCCTCCTCCTGGGGAGCCAGGCCTGACTGGCCCACCATCTGAGCACTCACCAGTGATGATGGCAAAGTCAGCCTCCACGTCACAGGCGATCACATCCCCATTTCGTATGTGTCTCTTCACAGCCTCCTTGACTTTGCCCATCCCAAGCTCATTGCCCCCATCACCGATCCCTAAAGGGAAGAAGAACCAAGTCAGTCCATGTATAGGATCCGACAGAATTGGGGAGGATGGTTTGGGAGCAGGAGAGCCCCTTCGCATGTGTTGTGTTGCCTCAGGAAGGGGAAAAGGATGGGCTCGGGGTCTATTTTCAGACAACCAGGAGATGTACTTCTCCTTCAGGTCTTCTAGAGGCTTCTTCAGGTAAAAGTGAGTTGAAGTTTGGAATTCACCAGCGTGCGGCCATGTCCCTACTGAGTCTCACTCCCTAGTCACAGATAGGGACCCCTATGCTGGTGCTACCAGGTCCATGGGAGAAGCAGGTGTGGCTTTCCTCAACTTTTGAGTGGCTCCTGTTCAGGGATGGGCTACAAGGTCATGAGCCCCATCTGTGCGGTGGCGAACAGGTAGAGATGGTTAAGCTCAATTCTGCCATTTGTTTTAAAGGTTTCTGGTGAAAGAGGATGAAATACAGGTGTGTCAGTTCATCTTCGTCTATGCTAGAGGGGTGCCCGGTGCCCTGGGAAGTAGCTGAATCAGGACTATGTACCACAGGGGGAGTTGGTTGGCTGGTGAAAGAAACCCCATCTAAAGGCGGAAGAGGCATCCAAGGGTTTGTTAATTCGTGTAATAAATGCTAGAACAAACATGCTACAATAAATCAGTGTTCGAAATTATTTAACTCTTTGGTGAATGGTGTTGAAGATAGGGGATTGGCTAAAAATAAAAACCAGGGTTCCCACCTCACAGGCACACGGTGAAAATAATGTAACCAACCCCGCAACCTGCTGCCGTCTCGGGTGGTGCTAGAGGACCGCCCTTGGTCCTGTGTCGTGCTGTTTCTGGAGGATTCTGTGGGTCAGAGGTCAGCAGGGAGACAGTTGTCGCTGCCTCAAGGTAACAGCTCCCCCAGGCAGTGGACTGAGGCATGGTTGCATGGCTGTTTCTGTGTGGATTTCTACAGAGGCCTAGAACGCGTGCAAAAAATCCAGCTGAGGCCACATTCATCGTGAGGTGGTGGACGGGGACGAGAGCTCCCCACCTCGAGCACCGGAGACCTGGACACAGCCGAAAGAATCAGACGGTCTCAATGGCCTGGTGCCTCAGGTCCACACCCTGAGGACTTCTCTCTTCATCAGACTAAGACAGACTGACACACATCCTTTTCTAGGCCCACGGCAGCGACCGAATGAAGGGAAACCATGACAAAGCTAGCATTGGTGTTTGTCTACGTCTGTCTCTGGTCTTTCGTACTTCATGAATTTTGTCTTGTTTGCTCCCCAGGTCAGTCCTGCCCGGGCCTGGCCTTGTTTTCTTCACCTGAGGGCACTCCCGGGGTCTCTGAGAGGGGCGGGAGCTGGGTGCGAAGCGGCAGGTCAGTATTATGTCCGTGACAAGCCAGCAGCCTGTGGAAGCTGAGAAACGGGGTGTCGATGGAACAGAGGAGAGGAAAGACAGGGATGGTCCTACAGGGCAGGGGACCATGGGGACCCCAGGAGAAGCCTGGGCTCCTGAGGATAAAAGGAGGCTCCAGAGATCCACAGAGGGAGCAGTTTGAAAGCACAGCCAGCTCGACTTGCTTCCTCTGCAGTCTTGGGGGCAGCCTTGGGGGGATCAGCAAAGATTGGGGGTCTATTTGGCTGGGGAAGAACAGCACCTTCAGATCCTGATCTCCCCTTTGACTTGGGGACCCCTTCCTTCCCCACTCTGGGCATTCCTTCCCCCAGCCCTCAAGTCCTTGGCCTGTCCAGCCCAGAGAGGCAGGAAGCTGAAGCCAAGTGTGCTGTGGGTACCACACCCAAGGCCTCTTCTGGGAAAGAGCAGGCCTTTGCAGAAATTTTCTACTCAACCAGGAAGACTTTCATTGTCTCATCAAAAACCTCAAAAGCCAAAGGTGACTAATGAGTCCGGGAACCACTCTGAAGTGTCTGAACAAAGAGAACAATTAAACACAGAATGAGAAACTTGCCTTCATTACCCGAGGGTCTATACCCACCCCCAGGGGAGGAACGCTGCTCTGGGAGTTGGGTCAAGCCTTTCAGAAATTCATTAAGGCAACAGGATTCCATGAAAAACATGTCGGAAGGGATTCTGGGAGTCTGGACTCCTAAATTCTACCCGCATCATTAATGGGCTAGGTGACCTCGAGGAACCTCCCTGGGCCTCATTTTTGAACACTCTGCCTGTCTTATCTACCTTCCAGGGTTTTAAAGAAGCTTCGACAGCATATGGATGTGAAACCTTTTTGAAGACCATATAGTTCTGTACAAACACAAGTGGTCACATTACTGTATCATTAGCAGTCAAAATATTGTACTAATCACCTGTTTAAGTCATATTAGAAATGAGTGCACTGAGAAGATGAAACAGTATATGTGGTAACTGTGTCCTGTATGACTGATAGTATATACCTTGTGTCAATTTTATTATTGTTATTATTTGATTATTAGTTTTAATATTTTAGAGCTGGGCCAGTCGACGTGCTCGATTAAGCATCATTTCCCTTTCTTGCTTGTGGGAATGTTGGAATTCTAAGTGATGGTGTCTTTATCATCTAAACTGGCCATAATAAACAATGCTGGGGCAGAAAGCTACAGTCCCCATAGAACTCCTTCCTGTCATTCTATAGTGTTCTATAGTCAGTAAAAAGGCAGTTAGCGCTGACACATTCTTGCTGAATTCTCAGTGCTCCCCGCTTACCGGTTGATGAGATTCCAGGAATCTTCCATGATGCCAGGAAAAGGTCATCAATGGGGTCAACCAAGTGCTTGATGTTCATCTTCCTGGCGTTGTAGTAATTGCCATCGGCAGCCCTTCCTGCACGCTCGATTGCCACCAGATGGTCGAATCTGCCAGGAAGCAAGGACATGGGGGCCTTATGGGAGGGTGGCTGCCTGGCTGGGTCATGTGTTTGTGTGAAGGACCCTTGCATTTTTTCTCTGTTTCCTTCACTCCTACAGAATTTGGCTTAGCCTTTAGGTCTAACTGCTAGGGCTTGTACTGGGGGCTTGTCTATCAGATTATTTAGAAAAATATCACCAGAATCTTGGGGCACCCGGGTGACTTGGTTTGTTGAGCATCCGACTCTTGATTGTGACTGAGGTCTGATCTCACGGTTGTGAGCTCGAGCCCCGCGTTGGGCTCCAGGCTCTGCTCAGTCGGTTTGAGATTCTCTCTCTCTACCTCCGCCCCTCCCCACCGCACATGTGCACACGTGCACGCGCGCTCTCTCTCAAATATACAAATAAAATCTTTTAAAAAATGAAAATATCATCAGAATCTTTAACAGTTCATTAGAGTCAGAGGCTGTTGTTCTAGGAAGGCTGACGGTCAGGGTCACGTACTGGACGCTGCCGGTGTCCTGGCCCAATCTCCACCAGCCGGTGGGCGCCAGCACCCGGAGGTCTAAGCATTGCCCGCTCTTGGCGCACCACTGCCTTCTCCCAGGATCTTGTTCCGTTTACGTACACAGACAGACTTAAAGAGTTGAAATGGAAGACAAATGAATCTAATGCAAGACCGAGATTAGATAGGTGGCATAGACAGTGACAGCAGGCTTGTGGGGTGCGGAATCAGATGGTGTAGGCTCCTGTCCAGACTCTCACGCTCCTGGCCTTGGCCAAGTGCTTAGCCTCTCTGACCCACATTTGCTACATCCGATGACCTGACCATAGGGCTGGTCTCATACAGTGGTGAAAGGAACCTCCCTGGGCCTCACTGTGGGACACTGAATTATCGACTTCACAGGGTTTCAAAGAGGCTTCAACAATATAATGGAGAAAACACACGAGAGGTACTTTGCAGACAGGCCCGTACCTACTCAGTGCATGGTAAATGGTGGTCTTGGTGGCTGTTATCATTATCAGGAGGAATCTTGTCTTGATAAACCAACTTATGAAAATTGCACCTTTATGGCTCTCTAAATCCCCCACAATGGAATTCTTTATTTTTTGTAAGATTGATTAACTAATTACAGAGAGCGAGAGATCAACTAAGATCAGTATGTTCTCTGTCCGTCAGAGGGCGAGGGAGAGAAAGAGAGAGAGATTTCAAGCAGGGATCCCTGCTGAGCATGGAGTCTGAAGCTGGGCTTGATCTCATGACCTTGAGATTGTGACCTGAGCTGAAATGAAGAGTCAGGTACTTAACTGACTGAGCCACCCAGGTGCCCCATGATGGAGTTCTTTAAAATCTTTGCTGTGGAAAACCGTGTGGCTGTTCCTCAAAAAATGTGAAATAGAATCACCACAGGGTCCAGGGATTGCACGTCTGGGTGCGCACCACAAAGTACTGAAAGCAGGGTCTCAAAGAGATGCTGGGACTCCCTTGTTCACAGTAGCATTATTCACACTAGACGACAGGGACAAACAGAGGGACAGAGAGGCAGACTGTGGCACGCACATACAAGGGAATATTATCCAGCCTTACAAAGAAAGGAAATTCTAACAGATACCGCAACGTGGAGGAATCTTGAGGATAATTCGCAAACTGAAATAAGCCCATCACTGAAGGACAAATACCGGATGGTCTCACTCTTATGAAGGACGATAGCAGTCGATTCACAGAGACAGAAGGTAGGGGCTGGGGTCCCGGGGGAATGGACAGTCGCTGTTTAACGGGTACAGCATTCCCATTTGGGAAGATGAAAACGTTCTGGAGATGGACAGTGGGAATGGCTGCACACCGGTGCAAGTCGACCTTGATGTCACTGAACTGCGTGCTTAAAATGGTAACATTTATGTTATGTATATTTTACCTTAATAAAAAAAAATCTAAACTCTGAGTGCCTGGCTATGCCCCCCGTTGTGTAGAATGTGGTGACATCATAGATGTTTGGGATCAGGCCACTGAGAAGGTTTTATTTTTTTTATTTTTTTAATTTTTTTTTTTTTTATGGAGAGGCAGGCAGAGAGAGAGAGGGAAGCAGGCTCCCTGCTGAGCAGAGAGCCCAATGCGGGCCTCGATCCCAGGACCCTGAGATCATGACCTGAACCGAAGGCAGCGGCTTAACCCACTGAGCCACCCAGGCGCCCACACTGAGAAGATTTTAGAACATCATCCTGAGACTACATGCCTGGGGCTGAAAAAAAGCAGCCACTGAGAAGCAGAGTCAACAGGAGGAAGGAGACTTGACCTTGAATTTCCCCTAGACCTATATCCATGGTGATGAAAAGCCTGTTTGGAACAGGACCTCCAACTAAGATCAGTATGTTCTCTGTCCGTCAGGGAGAACACCACTTCTGGACCTTCCCTCCAGGAGAATGTCAGTTATATACCTTATGGGTGGATTGATTTTTTTTTTTTTTTTCAGGCCAGCAGGAACCATTTAGCTACAGTGGGAAGGAATGCACTCCTGGGAAGCTGGCTGCCTGAGAAGAGTTAACACATCTTCTCGAAAGACAGCACACGCCTCTCTCGCCACAATAATCTGATCTGTCTGGCCCCCCCTCCACTCAGCGAACAGAGCAGCACCTGCGTTAACAGGCATCGGGGATCCCACCCAAGAGAATTTTCTAGCTTCTCCCTGAAGATCCAGAGCTCTGTTTACATGTCAACCATCTGGAGAATAGAAACATCTCTAATAGGAACCACACATGTTTTTGCAGTTTTAAATAGCATATGGGACCCACAATTGAACTTTGTTTTGGTGACTTGTGGTCCTCGTTATGATCATCAATTCTGCTGTGAGCTGCAGAACAGCACACACGCCAGGCCTATGGAAGCAGTGTTTTTAAGCTCTAAATGGACACTTATTAGTGGGTTGAGAAATAAATTGATTAGGCTAGGTTGACATTTCCAGAAAAGTAAAACAGAACACTGTAGAATAGACTAGAACAGACTGGGGTAGAAAGCGTCAGAATAAATTGCACATAGCAAGGGTAAAGGCTGTTTTCTGAACCTTTGTTTTAGTTGTGCATATGAGTATGCGTTTGTGTGTACACACGTGTGCATACCAGTTTACAGCGCAAAAGGTATTACTGTTGTCAAAAAAAGTTTAAAAAACACTATTAAAAAGATAAGATCTGAAACACACCCTACATACAATAAAGATGTATTTTCCAAAATATCTGATCACAACACACAGTAAAAAACACACCCACTTGCACAAAATGTCACGACAGCGTACTTACCGTCACCACATAGGACGGACGATGGTATGTCTACTTCTCATTCTTCTTGCGAACGTGCCGGTGACCCCACCAAAATGACTCCCTGTTCTCTAAGGGGTCATGACCCTGTTTGACCCATGCTAGGTTTTGGTTCTTGTAACTTTGCTCTCTTCTCCATCTATGGACATGCCATCTCTCAGGGAGCTGCTATGCCCAGAGATGCTGTGAGAAGCCCCCAGGACACCCTGAAACTCAGAAGCCTGCCCCATTAGACCCCCTGGGCTCATGGCTCTGTTCTTCCTGGAGTCATGAAATTGACAACCATCGCCAGCTTACATGGGGATGGGACACACGTACCTCGGTGACTTGGGGTCCCCATCTTTGCAGAGAAATGCTTGAGCAGCTCCCGCTGATTCACCTTGGAAAGTTAGCAAGGGGACTGCTGTCTTCAGAACACCTTGAAAAGAAAGGCGAAGGACGGATACGTCAGCCCTGGTGTTGCATTTTGGGCATTCATGGTGGCTTTTCAAAAGCTTCTTTGGAAAATATCACTATCATTACGGAGCTGCACCTACCTGTCGAATACTTTGTTAGGAAACCTGAGAGAGACCTCAGTCCAAGAATATTTGCTTACTTTTAGTCCTGAGTAAACTCTAGGGTTGGCGGATTGTGTGACCCTGAGGGGCGTGGAATTGGGCTATTTCACCACTCTCGGGGGGCAAGCAAATATGCTGCCTGTAGATAGTCCACGAGACCCCGTGAACGGAGGCCTATTCTGGCTCACTGCCATCGTGAGTGCCGGGGACACGTGGTGCCCATGGTGACGGGGAGCTGGCCCTCCGCTAAGCATGGGGCATGCATGGTCTCACTTAATTGTCACAACAATTCTCTGTGATAAGAACCATTATTAAGCCCATTTTACAGAAGAGGAAAACGGAGGCTCAGAGGTGCTACATAAGTTGGGTGAAGCAAGACCGGAGGTCAGGGTCCCAACCCCAGAACACTCCAAGTTCTCATCTGCTCTCCTCCCTGCATACCTTCAGGGAAGTTCCGGAACAACAGTGGAGAGGTCCCAGAGGCTGGGTGTGGAACTGGCTACTGGTATTGCAGTGACTGCCAGAGTGAATTTGACTCTCAAAAGCAGCACCTTCCCTAATTGCACTAACAATACATATTAACATAGAATACGTGGGAAGCACACACAGACCCCAGATTAAAGTAAGAGTGACTTGGTTTTTATGAAGGCATCCACTTCCTAGCAGTTGGGGGTAGAAGGCTTGTGCATTCCCGGGCCCAGGATGAGGTCTCCACGCAGATGGTTAACAGTGGGCCTGTGACAGGGACAGACCCAGCACTTACGGTTCCCCTGGTTCTACAGGACCCTCCCACCCCTGCTGCCCCGCTCTGTGGCCCACAGCCCAACAAGCACCCCGTCTACGTTAAAACCATGGGCTTGTGTTATAAATGCTGCTTCTCACCCCGGCTTCACAAGAGGGCTGCCCCAAGCCCTTTGGGAGCTGCCACCGCCTCCCCAGTGGGTGGAGACAGAATCATTATCAGAGACCCTAAGGGGCCCCCCATGTGACTCCCTCCAACCACCCATTGTCTCAGGGGGAAAGTCAAGGGGAGAACAGTCAGTCCATCAAGGGATACTCACCGAGCATATTCTACAAGGGACAAGCGGGGGATTGGGGCTGGGCTGGGGGCGTGGTCACAATATGAAAGACCCAGCCCCTTTCTGTGCTGGGAGGGGCAGCCTGGTGACCTGGCAAGGGGACTGACCACCTCCAAACAACCTTCCCAGCTGTGTGACCTTGGACAAGCCACAGAGACTCCCTTAGCTGGGGTTTCCTCCTCTGCAAAATGGGGTTAGTCATGTGTCCCCCGACCCAGGATTGCTGTGGATGCGATGGTGTGAGCTGGGGGTCTGGCATGTAGTAGGTGCTAAGTTAAGGCTGGTGCGTTCTTCCTTCCTGACATCGGATCATGGATACAGGATACTGGTAAGAAGGGGCACCGGGGAGCCAAACAGGGCAGGGAACATAACATACCCCTCAGGGGGCACACACAAAAAGAGCCTCGGCAAAGGAATGTTGGCAAGATGGGAACCCGCACCTGAGCTGCAAAGAATCCATTTATCCATTTGGTCCATTGAGGCCCAAGATAGGGAAGAAATGACTAAGCTTTTTCTCCTTTAAACATGTGCAACCTCTGGTTATAAGAGGAACTGAACTAATTTTCATTAAAAGGCCACATCTCTTTCCCTTTCTTTGTCCACATGTCACAAAGGTTCTGCAAAATTGAATAAAGCAGATGGCCGCCTTCGAAACCACCCCATGGGTGAGCCCCAGTTCTGAGCTCGCGGGCAGCGGGAGCCCCTGAGCCAGGCCAGCCGGTGAGCTGCGAGGGCAGACCTGCTTCTGGGAAAGTGGACAGCTAAAAATATCCAAGCCGCTTGTCAGATGGGGGAGGCTGCTGAGCCTGCCGGCAGCGGCTGGCCGCAGCACTGTGGCCCGCGTCTCCTCCTTGTTCACCATACCATCCTTCAGTTTCCCCTGGTCCTCCGTGCGGTTCCTTCCCAGCCTCGCTGGCTGGCTCCCTCTCCCCTCCTTGACCTTTCAGTGTGGAGCGTTCCAGGGTATAATCCTGGGACCTTCTCTCTGTCTCTTTTTCTCTAGGTGATCTCACTCTGTGTCTGGACTTAAAAGGCCATCAATATGCCATCAACATGCCAACTGGTCTCCAATTTATCTTTCCAGCCCAGACGGCTCTCCTGAACTTGACTTGTAGATCTGTCTACTTGACGTCTCCACTGATGTGGGTCCCCTGCCGCCGCACCCTCTCCTTCACCCTCCCTGACCTGCGGAGGCCTCCTCTTCTCCCATCTCACCCCTGCATCCAATCCACCCAGAATCATGACCCTACGTTCAAAATAGAGACAGGGCTGTCTACTTCTCGAAACCTCCACCCACACCATTTGTCTGTTTGGGGTTCTCTGAAACCAGAGTCTGACCCAAAGACTTGGGTGCAGGCGGTTTATTTGGAAGATGATCCCAGGAGGCAGGTGATGGGCAGAAAGTGAGGGCAGGAAGGAGGAAAGCCCAACAGGAGGGAATGGGCACATTCAAGGTCACTGCTCTAGGCAATGGGGTCCCAGTTCCGCGGAGACCTGCCTGTCTCTGAGAGGTTGAGGGGCTCCCAGAAGCACCAGTCCCCTTACTAGTGGACTGAGTGGGTTTGCACAGCGTTGAAGAAAACCTGAAAACACCAGCTTGCCATGGGGCCTGGTCAGGTCTGTGTGGTGCCCCAGGTGGTCATTCCAGCGGTGGCTGAAGTCACTGGGGACCAAAGAGATGGGCACCCCAAGCCACCTCATCTCCTTGCAGGGACCTGTCCAGTTTCGACCCTTGTCCCTACAGTTACCTGGGTGATGGTGACTCTTTAAAGCTGAAGCCAGAATGTGGCCCTCCTCTGCTCGGTGCCCTTCTAGGGCCCCCCTCCCAGCTGGAATAAAAGCCCAGTTGCTCCCATGTCCCTGGAGGCCCTTCCAGGCTGCCCCCATGATCCTTCTGTTCTCCCTTCTGGCTTCTCTTGTCCTCATGTGTACCAGGCCACTCAGCTGGCCGGTAGCCCTTTCTTAAACCTACCAGGACTCCCAGACTGCCCGGCTTCTGCTTTGGCCATGGTCACAGACTGGGGCCTCTTCCTTCAGCAACTTCACAGTCTTGGCTCCGCTGTCACCCTGTCCACGAGGCCTTCCCTGACCATCCTGTTTAGAACCGCAGCCTACCACCTGGGCTGCCACCCCTATCCCCTTATCCTGGCCTGCTCCCCCACCCCCAGCATTACACCTGCTTATGGACCACACACTTCCCTTTGTCCCCATGTGGTTTGCCGCCCGCCACACTCCCCTGGGATGCGCTTGCCCATGAGGGCAGGACGGTGTCAGGCTTAACCATCGATGGCTCTCAACATCCTACGACAGTGCCTGGCACAGAGTAGGTGTTCCGTACACATTTGTTGTGTGACATGGCTTCTGTGTGCTCAGATACAGCCTTTGGGAAGCTTCCAATGTCACGGTGCTAGAGGGCATGCCTTACTGGGGTTGAAAGCCCATTGAGAGGCTAAGATGGAGAGATGTGTTTTTAAAGAACGCATTTTCTGGACACTGAGACAGGCAGGGGGAAGTAGGTTAGAGCAGCAGGCTCTCCAGATGCCCCGACAACCCTTGTAGAAAGAGGAGAGCCGAAGAGCATCCTCTCACAGGGCCCCCCAGACCGATCCTGACCCGGGACCGGAGCACCACGGCCTCACGTCAGCGTACCCCTGCGCTCATGTGTGCTCCAAGAGCCTGGGCAGCTGCTCAGCTGGCCCAGCAGGGGCGCGGAGGGGGGCACTGCCATCTCTGCTCTTGACTCCTCCTACCTGGGGGGGGGGGCCCGGGCTGGCCTGGGTTGCTGAGTTCCCTGCAGGTCACACAGGGGAGGGAGCAGGTGCACCATGGGACCCTGGTTCGAACTCGAGCTCCCACCCGGGGAACTCGCCTGCCCTTCTCAGAGACTCAGTGTCTTCATCTGTAAAATGGGGCTAATGCTGCTGATACCAGAGAGGTTTCAAACAGGAAGGAAAACGCCCTCTGTCCGGTGCATGGCCCTGAGCTGGGAGCCTGGCAGGAACTGCACACACAGTGGTCCCCCCTCCCTCCCACACCCTCTGCCCCCGAAGGCCCATTTGGAAGAAACTGACTGTCCTTATTTCACTCCTTACCTTGCTCAACAGCCTCTTCCATAAGCTTCTCGAACAAACTCAAGGCTCTCAGGTCAACGATCATGGAGACCCCCTTCCCCAAGGCCTGCAGGAAGGCGGCGAGGGCCACGGCTCCCGGTGGCCCGTCCGTCTCTTCCGGGGGCTGGTGGTTGAAGTGTGTGGGGAAGCCAGTGGTGACGAGCACGGAGCGGGCGTGGGACAGTGACAGGGAGGCTCGCAGCAGCTCATCTCTCCCGAGCAGGTGTCGGATGCCCCGCTGGCCTAAAATTTGTTAAAGATCGATTTATTCACTTTAGAGAAAGGGGGAGGGCAGAGGAAGAGAGAGAGAAGCAGACTCCACACTAAGCGGGGAGCCCAGCGCGGGGCTCGATCTCACGACCCTGAGATCACGACCTGAGCTGAAACCAAGAGTCGGTGACCCAGCTGACTGAGCCACCCAGAAGCTCCGTTATTTTCTTTTTAAAAGTCGTACAATAACGTCGTGTGTTTTACGTGGAAACTTACACGTCAGGAGCAGTTTGGTTTTTTATTTACTCTTGTTTCTGGAGAGGATTTGAGGGGAGGTGGCAGAGACAGCTAGCTGTTCCCCAGAATGGCTTTTCCACCCCTCCCAGTCACGAAGGGGAGCCCGTCCTTGGCCGCCCAGGAGCTCTTGCAGTTAGGGGTTCCAGTCTTCCACCAGCCTAGGTTCTCTCTGCTGCATCCGGAGAGCAGTCAAAGGGACCAGGAGTGGAAGTCATGGGTGCCTCTCTGGGCCTGCCTCCCCTACTCCCTGCCTTCTTCTTTTCCAGACTGCTGGGGTGTTGACAACCAGCACCTCCTGAGGGTCACAGAGCATCAGGGCAAAGATTCTGGCTGCAGCAGGTCCCCCTTCCTGCTGAACCCTAATACTTACCACAGAAAGCCTGCCCTGGACGGTTGCGTGAGAGGGACACACTCGTACCGTATTTGAGGAAAGCATCTAGGGGTTAATTTGTTATCGCGGTCTAGCAGACTCTAACTAACACAGGACTGTCGAAGGAGAGGCAATGGGACTGCCCTAGTAGGGCAGAAGGCCTCCGACAAGGACTTGGGTGCAGGTATTTTTATGGAAAGTGAGCCCAGGAAGTCAGAAGATGGAGGAAGTATGAAGATGGGGAGAAGAGGTCCTGCAGAATGAATGTATGAGTGACAACTCAACCGGAAAGGCAACTGGGGCTTTGGTCCCGATGGAGCTGCTCTAGGAAACTGTGGGGTTCACACCTCAGGGCTCTTCGGCCAGAGGACGGGGGACCGAGCATTGATGCACCTGTTCCCGTCCCCCGCTGGGTGTGGGGGAGACAGGCAGGCCGCCAGCAGCATCTGCTCTAACGTCCTCCAGCGGCTGCCAACCTGGTCCCAGCTGGGCAGCACAGCCCCCCAGGGCCCATCACGTATCACTGTGGCCCTGTCCATACTCCGGTCACCTCAGAGCATATCTGTGCCCGGTAAAGGCAGGATGTGACTCAGAATTTCCCCCTGGCTGTGGCTGAGTTGACAGGTAGACCGAAGGATGTGGCCAGAGGGTGTCAGCTTCCCCTTGAGGTGCCGGGAGAACACAAAAGGACACAGAGTTGGGGTTCCTGTTATAAAGAGACAGTTCCAGACTCGGAATCTAGAAACTTAACATTCAAGCCCAGAGCAGCTGTGTGACCTTGACCTCATCCCTGGATTGCTCTGGGTCTCCGTGTTCTTACATGGAGCATGGGTGGGGTGGGGGTGGGGGTTCCAGGTGCAGGAAAGCTGCCGGAAAGGGCTCTCTGCATGCCTTCAGTGGGAGTGGAGACAGGAGCCCCTGTCTGGAGGGTCATCAGTACTCTGATTTGTACGTTCCACTCAGAGTTGTACTTTCCAGCCGTTCACATCTAGGAATTTGACCTGATAAAGTGATTGCGGGGAGGTCCACACACGTGGTCATTGCAGCCTTGACTATGGTGTCAAATGATGGATGTTAATAAAAATGGTGGGATGTTTGCAAAATGGAATTCTATGCAGACCTTAAAAAGGATGTTGTAGAAGATTAATGACATGGAAGGATGTTCACAATATATTAAAAAAGGAAATATATATTCTTTTCTCAGCCTTACAGACTTAGGACTGAAGAAAAAGACTTTAGGGGCAAATATTGAACTATGGGTGAATTGTGAGGGGCTTCTGCTTATTTTCACAGCCTCTTTACGTTCATATATTTTCTGATATTTCTACAACCAACGTGAATGGCTGTCAGTGGAAGGGGAGAAGTATAACACTGTACAAGAAAAAAAATCAGAATGTAACCTCTTTCATAGGATGGGGTAAGCCTCAAAAGAGAGAGGAGGAGTTGGAGAGAGAGAACTTGGTCAAATTTAGGGCAGTCAATGATTTCATCACTTGTGATGGTTGTAGCATGAGGGCCGACATCATCACTATGAACTCTGTGTTCCTTCTTGTTCTCAGGCACCTCAAATGCAAGCCAACATCCTCTCAAAAATAACTGAGCAGCTCTCTTATTAAGCCCAGTGAGCAATGCTCAGTATAATGCCATTAATCTTATTTTGTGCTTATTTAATATAGCAGGACTCAAAGCATCTCTTGTTCTTGAGGCTCAACGATGCTCCATAATCTACAGTATTGGTGTTTCTGGGCCATCGTAAATCTGCCCTTCCCTTTACTCATGCTACAAACCTAGACTCCATCTGCATAAGCCCCCAGGGGGGGTTCTGTGGATGACCTCCCAGGTCATTTTAATTCAGCTGGGATGCCCCGGGTCTGTCGTAAATTTACTTCCCACTTACTTTTTCATCTGAGCTAATGGCAGAGTTAATAATTCTTCTTCCCCCACAACCTTTGTGCTGGATGGAAGGGCTGTCAGCCTGGGTAAGAATGTTCGTGAGGGAGAAAGGATTGCAAAAATTTAGAAAAATATACCCACCCAGGAGCTCAGCTATGTAAGAGGCTCTGTACACCCAGCCATGAGCTTCCATCTCTATGGGTGCATGTGTCCCAAAAGAGGAATCGGCGGGGGTAGGCATAGATCCCGAATTTACTGGGGGTTTACATGCAAAAGAAACCAGACTCTCTGCCAAAAGAAAGAATGAGTGGACAACCTAACAGACAAAACATCCAAAAACTAGGCTTTGTAGTTCTGAAGGAGGTTTTGCTACTGCAGACCTTTGGTCCCAAGCCGAAGGGAGAGAGCAGACATTTTTAAGGCAGTTCTGCATTGTTCAGTTCTGGCCGTGATCTTCGTTCACACAAAAATACACCCAGCTTGGTGGCACTGTGGCTCTGCCCAGGTGCGGTTCTCTGTCCCAGTGTCACTGTCATCAGCTCTGTCTGGGTGATGGGACTCTGACCAGGAGGCTCGAGCTCTCCGGGCTGACCTCCCCACTCTGCTTCCCACAGGGATTGGCCCGGTGGTAATACCATGCAAACCCAGATTCCAATTTCTCTAGTACTTATTGGTCGTGGACCTTGGAGTCAGTGGGTGTGGATTCAACGTCTGCTCTCACCATGTACCAGGTCTGTGGACTTGGGCAAGTTTCTTGACCTTGTACGCCTCCGTCTCCTTGTCTGTTAAAGGCAGTTAGTCATAGTGGCCTCATAGGGTCCGCGGAAGAATTGAAGATGAAACTTCCTAAAGCTTTTAGCACATGCCTGGCCCATGGTAAAACTCAGTAGATGATAGCTGTCATTCTTATTTCCTATCACGCCCCCCAAAAGGGAGGTCTAGGTGTTATTTCTCCTCTGATGAGAAACTGAGGCAGAGAGGGGCCGGGAAGGCTGCACCTTCATTCTCTCTGGAGCCTTTGCCGGCAAATGGATCGTTTCCGTGCCCACCAGCGCCTTCTGCTGGCCGGCTTGGATAAGACATGCAGCTCTTTCACGACCATGGAGTGGTCAACTTGCTGGTGGCCAACTTCCTCCTAACTGGAACCAGAAGACCCCTAGTGGATTCCATCTCTAGAAGCCGGCACAGAAGGGCTTCTGGCAAGTCACAGAAGGGCTGTCCTTTGTCTGAGACGCAATGCACAATATGGATTGCAAAGTCTTGTGAAGCTGTTCCCTGCAGGGTCCTGCCTCACCAGCATCCCCAGGAGAGCGGGGATCCAGCTCCCTGCCCCAACCTCTGCTGCCCAGCATAAAAAAATGTATTCCACATCCAACTCCAGGGCAGTGGTGCAAAAGGAGCTTGGGGACACAAGGATGACTTCACTTAAACGGTGGCAGTTGGTGACTTAAGAACTATACTATGCCCTTTTTTCTTACCATTCCAGTCCCAATGTAATTGCGATGGCGATGTGCCCAGCTAATAACCTCGCCTTCCAAACTCCCTCTTATGTTTAGTGTTGAAAAACTGGGGGGAAAACATAAATAAAAACCCCCAAATTATTCACAATTGAACTACCTAGAGATCATCAACGTCCGGATTTTGGTCCATCTACTTCTTTTGGGGATTCATATGCGCTCTAAGCATTTAGAAAAATCACACCATGGGAATGCACAATAGAGGCAAAGAGTTTAGGCAGCTGACCCTTGTAAATGAAGGTGGAGGCAGAGGGGAAAGAGGACTCAAGAAAATACCTTAATCATTCCCAAGGAACTTTTTAAAGAGTTTGGATTCTAAATACCTTGAAGCCTTGTTATAACATTGGTTTTTGAGGTTCGTGCTTTAGAATGACCTTACAGGTGGAAACAACTCTCATTGGATGAAGTCTCAATCTTCATAATTTAATGAAAAATGTTATAGTCGTTGCATGACATTAAGGCTATGCCTGCTTTCTTGATAAAATATCAATCTCTTCTCTTTGATAGTGTTAGCTAAATAAAGAGGAATATATTCTTCTCTTTAAAAAGAAATTCAGCAGGGGGTTTGCATGTGGCCTTTTTCACTGACCCTTACGCCAGTGATGAATTTCTCCAGGTCATTAAGGTGAGGATGCTTTGTTTCTTACCTGGGTCTATAGCAATTATAGCCTCTAGCTCTCTAATCTTCTGAACAGCTGAAGCCGATGCCATGCTGTAGTGCAAGGGATCTTGGGAAATGCGATGGACCTCTGGAATTCCCTCAGGGGTAAGACAACGGGCTGGAGCTTCTGTATCCTTCAGGTTGGTCATGACGGTGCAGCCCGGTGCACTGGTGAAAGCCAGCGGGGTCTCTAAAACACACAACAGGAGGGACTGAGCCTGCTCATGTCATCAAATTCAGTCCATTCTCATCTAGCCCACGGTTGATGGGTAAGATGGTGCCGGGCATCAATGCTGCCAACGACGTTCCTCACACGGTTTGTTGCACCAAATCAGAAAAAACAGCTGATGACTAAATCAAGCCCCACTTAAACAGGTGCTTCCAGTGTTTAGGAAAGTGAAGATGAGCTGAGTGTGGGAAAAGAAGGAGGTACCACCACAGCTCTAGATAGGGCTCTAGGAATTTCCATCAGTTGAAACCCAGGGGTATCAGAAAGTACTTACTGAACGCTTTCAGATGCATGAGGACACCTTTCTGGACTTTGCTAATAAATAGCTCTCTCTGAACGTAGCATCTGTTTTTCCCACAGCACTTTTGCCTTGTTTGCTAATTTCATTCTTTAAAAAACTCTCCCATACTAAATTCTGGGCAATGTGAAACACTCGAGTGTCGTTATTAAGAACGTGGTTTTCGTGTACCAAACAGAGAGATGAGACTTGATCCTCTCTAAGCCTGTTTCCTCAACTATAAAATAATGATAATGCTTCAGGTGTCTGTTGTCAGAGCTAAACTGGAAAACGCACATAGAAGCGTTTTTCACAACGTGGTTCAGAGTCAGCCCTCGGTAAATGAAGGTTTGTGTGACTGTGTCTCCATGTCCTTTTGCCTGGCCCGTTAGGGGCTTCATATTTACAATACTTAATTTACACCATCTGCTTTCTTCAGTGTCATTATTATCCTTGGGTACGTTAACCCCACTCAGCTGTGTGCTCCCAAAGACGAGGACCGCTGTTTACTGATCTCAGAACACCACGTAGTACCTTGCACAGAAAAGGGGCTCCATGTGAATTGGTGTGAATTGAATAAGTAACAATGCCATGAATGTCACCGAAAACAGTAACATTTTTTTTTTCCAAATTCAACAGAAAGCCAAGTGAACACTTCAGAAGGAAAATCTACTGATAACTACACAAAACATTTTAACTTAATTTTTAGAGAGGCAAGAATTAAGGATTTTGATGAATGCGATCACTGTTTTTCTGTGTTTTGGACAGCACCTGGAACTGGTCATTCTAATGCCAGGTACACACCAGGTTAGTCAGCTTCAAGTGTGACACAGGCTTTTGCCCCATCAGCTGTGAGGTCTGTAATGTAGCAACTGATCTATCACCAAGAGAAGTTTATTTTCTTTATTTCTTATTTTAAAGATATTTATTTATTTATTTATTTATTTATTTATTTATTTATTTGATAGACAGACAGAGATCACAAGCAGGCAGAAGGCAGGCAGAGAGAGAGAGGGGGAAGCAGGCTCTCCGCTGAGCAGAGAGCCCGATATAAGGCTCAATCCCAGGACCCTGAGATCATGACCTGAGCCGAAGGCAGAGGCCTAAACCACTGAGCCACCCAGGCGCCCCTTTATTTCTTATTTTTAAAAAGATTTTATTTATTTATTTGAGAGAGAGAGAGACAGAGACAGAGAGCATGAGCAGGGGGAGAGGAAGAGGGAGAAACAGAAGCAGACTCTCTGCTGAGCTGGGAGCCTGATCCCAGGATGCTGAGATCATGACCTGAGCCGAAGGCAGACGCTTCACCAACTGAGACAGCCTGGCCCCCCACTAATAGAAGTTTAAATAATAGAAGTTTAGGGGCGCCTGGGTGGCTCAGTGGGTTAAAGCCTCTGCCTTCAGCTCGGGTCATGATCCCAGGATCCTGGGATCGAGCCCCAACTCGGGCTCTCTGCTCAGCAGGGAGCCTGCTTCCTCCTCTCTCTCTCTCTCTGCCTGCCTCTCTGCCTACTTGTGATCTCTGTCGGTCAAATAAATAAATAAAAATCCTAGAAAAAAATAATAGAAGTTTAAATATTATGTAGAGGTTTGAACAAGATTTTTTTTAAAGATTTATTTATTTTTAGAGAGAGAGAGCACTAGTGGGGGGGGGGAAGCAGAGGGAGAGGGTGAGAGAGAGAGAGAAGCAGACTACCTGCTGAGCTCAGAGCCCGATCTCACAACCTTGAGATTATGACCTGAGCAGAAATCAAGAGTTGGATGCCCAACCGACTGAGCCACCCAGGTGCCCCAGCATGATTTTTATAAAACTATTCAGGGTTGTACCTAAGCCAATGATGTCATTTGGCCTCAGTTACAAAGCAGTTGTGCTATTTCAAGCCAGAGCTAATGCCTGCAGTTTGCCGGGATGCCCAAGGCAGTGAGCGCTCTTCTGCAGCCCATCCCCCATGGCTGGTGCAGAAGATGTGTGACGCCATCATGCTGGACCATATTTACCACCCATGTGTGGGTGTGTGAACACACATGAGCACAAGCACACTCAAAATGACCACAAACTCCCTGATAATGGCATCTTGTTTGGTGTAACACTGTGTTTCCAAGATCTGGGTCCCTGCCTGACACATAGCAGGTGTCCAATACTTTTAATGTTAAATAAACAAAGGAATAGGGGGACCTGGGTGGCTCAGTCGGTTAAGTGTCTGCCTTCAGCTCAGGTCATGATCCCAGGGTCGTTGGATCGAGTCCTGCCTCAGGCTCCCTGCTCAGTGGGCAGTCTGCTTCTCTCTCTCCCTCTGCCCCTCCCTCTGCTTGTGCGCGCTCTTTCTCTCTCTCTGTGTCAAATAAATAAAGTCCTTTAAAAAAATAAACAAACGAATAGAATTCCATGCGTCTTGCATTTATGCCTCATTGCCATATTAGAAGTAATCTTCCTTTATCGTGAGGCCATTCTGATAGCTAAACTTATATGAATGCTTTAAAAATAATAATAATAATAATAATAATTAAGTAACATTAAATTCTGTGATTTGTCATGCAAGTGTGGCTGACCTGGCTAGAATTTTCTGGTGTCTACGAAATGGGCTGCCATAGTTATGCTTAACGTTTCTAGCACTTCCCTACCTTACAGCGAGCTAGTTAGGGCGCCCTCGTGTGTCTCTTTGTTGTAATATCACCCTATGTCTGAAAAAAACCAATGGACAGTATTGCTTTAAAAGACAGAAGTCCCCTACCCTACCTTATAAAGATACGTTCCAAGACCCCTGGTCGACAAGAAACAGTGCATAGCACTGAACCCTGTATAGATTATGTTTTATTCCTATCTGTACATCCCTAGGATGAATTTTAATTTGTACATTAGGCCCAGTAAGAGATTAACAGCAATAACTAATAATAAATAGAACAATTAGAAAATATACTATAATAAAAGTGTTGTGAATGTGGCCTCCATTTCTAAAAATACCTTACTGTACTGTCCTCACCCTTCTTCTTGTGACAACGTGAGATAAAAACATAACGACACGACTCGAGGAAGAGAGGGGAGTGCAGTAGGCATGCGTCATAACCTGAGGCCACTATGACCCTCTGATTCATCAGAAGGATGGTCATCTGCTTCTTGACTGCAGCTGATTGCAGGTAACAAACCTCAGGAAATGGAACTGTGGGGAAGGGGGGACCTTGCACCCTGCAAATACTACGTGAAATAGGATGTTTAGTGTTGCTGGTTGCCTTCGCTCTTATTTTCAAAGCCCTACAAACCTTCAGAATGTCTCAGAAAGTCAAGCTAAACATTGATCTTTCTGCAGGTGGAAATATATCTCATCAAAACATACAAGCTGCTGATGAGACCCAGCCCTGGGAGAGCTGTATGTTTTGTGTTTTGTTTTGTGACCCAGTTTCCTAAGCCACTGCACAGCAACCCTGCTCTCCCAAGAGCTGGAGACCCAGCCGTTTCCACCCTGGGTCATAGTCACAGCCCCCTTCAAGCCCCGACATACTGCAGCTGCTGACGGCTTCAAGACTGGTCATCGGAGAAGGCCAGAACACCGGGACGTCCCCTGGCTGACACATCACAGGATCCCCGTAGTCAGGTTTGGAAAGATCTTTGATTCCCAACCATTCTGCAAATGGAAAAAGAAAATGAATTCCTGCAGGTCCTGCCCTCGCAGTTCATATCCAGATTGAACACATTGAATAGTTTATGTTTCTTTCTCCCAGAGAAACTCTAATCATCGGATTGCCGTCGATGGTACCAGAGAAAAGAATTCGGGACCTTAAGGACCCAGGACGCTGGCTAAGTTCTAGTGCATTCTGAGTAGTACAGTTTCAGAACACGGATCTCAGACACCTGCTGTGATTGCTGGAGGAGCCCGGGGTACACTCAGCCCGACACTCCGTGCAGATTGCTAAGCCAAACCAGTATTTGTGAGCTGACATTTATCTTGGCACAGGCTACCGGTCACATAACACAGACATAAGCTCTGTCGCTTGACTACCAACAACAGCGTCCCTACCCGTGGCCCGGCATCAGAAGGTTGACGAGGACAGCAAAGATGGATGTGTTGGACCCAACCCAACTCCACTAATGAGAAAACAAGTCAAGGATTCAGCAATACACTTTGCTTTGGCTGGTCCTGAGCTCTTTCTATGAGGGAGGTGGCCAGGGCTGACTGTATCGTTGCAGAACGCAGGCTTTGTGTGATTCTGAAGTCCAGGTACACCAAGCTCTGTCACCCGAGACCCAATCCCAAGTTTTCATCAGGCTCTCTGAGAACCACAAAGAGACCTAGACGCCGCCAAGCTGGGATTTTCTCTCTTGCTCTCAGACCGAGTTAATACACGGGGGATCAGTTCAAGTTAACAATTGGAACAAAGCCCTCCTCTGCCCAAATATGATACTGAACAACAGCCCAAATTGGAGGTGGCTCAGAGCTCAAGTTCCAGGACCAATAGCTCAGCTGCCGTCCTCTGCCACCGGCTCCTCCAACCCCAGGTTCACCTGAAGTTCACAGGAGACAGTGGGTGAGGCTGGCTCTTCTGGCCAGGGTGGCACTTTCAGACCTGAGGGGCCCCTGTAAACCCAGCCCTCCTGCTGTGGCGGGAGTTCCGCCTTGTCCAGGACCCCCAGGAACTCTGGGGAGGAGGAGGACAAGCCAGAGGAGTTCAGGAACACAGCAAGTTCCCGTCTTCTCAGGCTGAAGTTCATGGGTGGCCGTCAGAATCATGAAGGACAGTGGACACTCACCTGGGTCGCCGATATGAATGGGTTGTCCCTTAGTTCCCATGGAGCAGCTGGCCTGCACCAGCCTTTCCAGCTTGTCCTCCGGGATGGGCCTCATTGTGACCACCAGGGGGCAGCAAAAGCCAGCCATGGAGGCACAAGGCACGGTTGTCTGAAAAGAAATCGAGGAAAAGGGCAACTTGGCTCAAATGGGGACTCACACAACACAATAACTTTTTTTTTTTTTTTTTTTTGGCTTAAAAAAAAAAAAAAAAGAAATCAAGGAAAAGATGTTGGAAAACAGAGCTGACCCAGATGGAGACCCTGAGCACCGAGTTCAGGGCCACTGAATGAAGGAGGGGGTCCAAGTAGTTAGAATAAAAATGCAGCTTCTGCTTTCATGTGACATAGAAATGAGAAAGGCTGCTGGTAGGGATTGGTTTGAAACAGAGAACCTTCACTTTGTCTGTGCTGTGGACCCTTCTGGTAGCGTGGTGCAGCTAGGGACCCCCACTCCGAGTAAAGGTTTTGATTGCATAAGAGGAAATGCATAGGTTTACAAAAGAAACCAGTTACATTGCAAATGTGCTTAACAAATTATGAAAAAGTGTGATAGAGAGATACGCATGCTTCATTAACAGCTTAAGGAACAAGCTGGCAGATGTACCGATATGAATATGAAGCAGTGGCTAGCATATAGGATATTTCTGAGCTCTCAGGAAGAACTGCTGTGGGACACGAAAGTATCTGGGCATCTGAGCATAAGGGGTCCTTTGGGAAGCCAGGGTCACAGGATCTGCTGATGCAACAGCGGCTTGTTGCCCGCGTTTGGAATGGAAGGAAATGCTCAGTCTCCGTGTGAGGCTAGGAATAGCAAAATGTAATGTAATTTTTTGCATCTAATTCCATGGGCCTCTGAATTTTCTCCATGGACTTCAGGAGGCCCGTGGACCACAGGTGAAGACCTCCAGGAGAGGCAGAGGCAGAGCAACCCAAGGGACAAGGATCTCGCAGGAGGTGCTGGGGTCTGCTTTTCCTCCTGAGTCCACACAGGGGACTGCAGGTCTGTGCCCAGACCCCACGGAGCCCTTCCTCCCTCCTCCTGCCTTGGGATGACCTGCCGGCCTTTCTCTGGTGGTGGTATTTTCTCCCTTGAGTGGTTTCTGGTTGCTGCAGTGGGGTTTACAGAAGATTTAGGACATGGCCAGGATGATGACTGCTGGCACAGTCTTGGCTGCTGCCCAAAGGGCTTGCTGTTGGTGCTGAGGGGGGAAATAGGCCACCGGCAAACACACCACTTCAGCATACAACTATTCTGAATTCAAGCTACCTGGGAAAATGCCAGTGCAAGAAGAACACGCTGACACCCTGCCCACCGAAAAGCAAGAAATAAATGTCCCACATGAAGGCGCCCGCCCTGCACCAGGAGGGTAGAAGGCATCCTTGTCTCCAGCGGTGGGACATCCAAGCCGCAAGAGCTCTCTCAACAAATTTGGGACTTCCTGGCTGATTTACTACCCCAAGCCCAAACTTCTCCGTCTTATCAATCCTTCCCAAACCCACTCTTTGTCTGAACGGCACAAAAGCCACCTGCTTTGGTCACTTCTTGGAGCCTCACCCCTTTGGGGCTCCTGCAGGTCTGACACTAAACTTGTTCTTCTCCTGTTGATCCATGTTAGGTCACTTTAAGTAGCAGACCAGCCGAAGGACCTCCAAGGGAAGAAGGGGCCGCTTTCCCTCCCCTGCAGCACGCTGGCTGTGTCTGCCCGGTTGGTGTGTGAATCACAGCACTTGGGAAGGGACGCAGGTCAGGGACTTTCACAGGGGACAGGCCGAGTTCCCCTCAGGGCCAACACTGAATCCAGGAGGGCTGGCGGGCCTTTGTGGATAGAGCCCTGGGCCAGACGCGACTGTGCTGAACCGAAGCCCACGGCTAGGTACAAGGTCATGGGAAAAGGATGACTCTGCTGAGCACAGACTAGGGGCAGTGACGAGCACTCGGTGCCAAGCATCCCTTCCTCGCGTTACACGCCCGCTGGTGACATTTACAGATAAGAGCTGGGGTCCTGGGTTCCAGGCTGGTTTGGGGAGGCAGGCAAGTCCTTGTCCCGCTCCGGGCTTTCAGCTCCTCATCTAAATGAAAGGCTGAGCGTGGGTGTCTGCTACACATGGCCATGTGTTTGCGGGGGAGGACAGACTGTGCCCAGGACCCCTGCCCCCACTCCCGTAGCTGCACTTCTGCCCCCCGCCCTCCCCTGCCTGTGAAAACCACTGAGGCACACACTTCACACATGAACATTGCTTCTCAGGGCACCTGGGTGGCTCAGTTGGTTAAACATCCAACTCTTGGTTTCAGCTTAGGTTGTGATCCTGCGGTCACGGGATCGAGCCCCGCATCGGGCGCTGCACTCCGTGTGGCGTCTACTTCACATTCTCTCTCCCTCTCCTTCCCGCTCACTCTTTCTCTCTCGCTCTCAAATAAGCCAGTAAATAAAATCTTTTTTTTTTATAAAAAAGAGAGAATAAAATTGCTTCTCCTCAGACGTAGCTCAGGCCTCCCTGGCAGGAGCCCCCACCGGGCCAATTTTAGTCGGCGCCCGGGAGCCCAGGACAACATCTGTAGCCCGAGGTCTCCACAGAGACACCCGCAGCCGACTGTCCCTCCAGCACGGTGGCCTCTCGGGCTTCACACAGATGTTCTGGGAGGGGTCAGTGGCCTGAGGGAATCTGGTTTTCTCTCCTTGAGAACCAGGGGCCGGGAGAGAAGCTCAGAACACACAGCAGGGGGGTGACCCCCAACAGCAACAGCATGAAGGTCTCGAGAGGCGACCACCGGGGGCCACCAGGGGCCACCATGGGCTGAGAAACCCAGCCCAGCTGCCAACAGGCCGGCCCAGGCTCTGCCACAAATCCTCAGGCCTTTCACGGGCCAGGCACGCTCTCCCTGATCCCAGCAAGGATTTTGGAGCCAAGGAGGATTTTTCAAAAAGTTACTGACATGCTCTGAGTTAAAGGAGACAGACAAAACTCCAAACCGGTTCGGCGTACAGGGCAGCAATGACCTGTCTGTAAGGGCTCGACTCCTGGGCCCAAGGCCACACGGGGCACTTACAGTGATCCCACGGCGGCAGGGGAGAGGCTAGACATCCCATTCCCCAGCTGAGGGCATGAGCTCGGAGAGGCTGCACACCTAGGAAGTGGCTGAGCTGGGCCCACGTCGGTCCCTTCTCTCCCGTGTCAGCGTTCTCTCCCCGCCACGAAAAAACACAAGGGGACCCACCTGTTCAGGTCATCCTGCCCCTTGTCGATTGCACCCTTACCTTGTAGGCCCCCGCGAGGCCGTGGCCTGGGGAATCTCTTCTGGGGAGCCCCACCTTCTCCAGGGCTGCTTCCGGGGAGAAGCTGCAGTCCAAGCAGAAGGCCACCATGTCCTTCAGGAGCTCCCTGTGTTCCTCCAGCGAGGTCAGGCTGCCCGTGCAGGCACCGAACTCGTACTTCCGGAACTGGGGATGGCCCGTCCTGGGGACACAAGGAAAGGCTCACAGTCCCCAGACTCAAGATGGCCCCCGACCGTGCATTGCTTAAACGGATGAGGGAGAATGAAGAGGATGTCTGGAACTGAAATTTTGGGCACCTTGCTGGCATCCTTCAAATCATGCCAGACTGGAAACTATTAAATCAGCGTGCGTATAATGTACTCCTGCTCCCACCCCATTATATTTCCTATAACCTCTGCCCAGGACCAACCATACCAGCAAGGAAGAAAAGATGGCGGCCGGCCTCTCTGCCACGGAGGTGGGGCCAGCTGACCAAAGGGACAGAGGACACGTGTCTCAAGAAGTTTCCAGGGCTAGCAGTGGGTGAGGCCTTTCTCTTCCCTTAAAGAAACTTCCGTAGAGTTGTTAAAAGCCTATTTTTCATTCACTCCAAAATCATTTGCTAAGCCATTCCTTCATGCCAGGCACAAGCCAGGTGATGGGACCATAGGGATGGAGAGGACATCGGCCCAGCCCCTAAGAAGCTTGCTATCCTACATTGTCAGCAGAGAACACTTGCAACACAGAGCAGCGAGTGGTAACAGTCCAGGTAGAGAAGTGACTCAGAGAAGGGAGAAATCCGTTCTCTCCCACAAAGGTGGTGGTGACGGAGCTGGGTCCTGAAGGACGAATAGGAGTTCGCCAGTCGGACAAGGAGGAAAGCACGTCCTAGGCAGAGCGAGCAGTATGGGAAGAGCAGGAGGCCTCACACATGTGACCCACCAGGGGATGGTCTGCTCTAGGAGTCCCTGAGATGACAGCAGAAGGGGTGCGAGGGAAAAACATAAGGAGCTGACCTTGGGTCCAGGGTGGGTCTCTGAGGGACCCTCCCACCCCACCATCCACAAAATGATAAAAGCAGAATGTTTTTGAGAAGCTTTCTCTCTGGGGAGAGGACTGGGGATGGCCGGAGTGTCAGGGGTGGGGAAGAACACAGAGCCGGGGCCAAGTCACTACAGGCCTTTTAAAGATTTTGTTAGAGAGAGAGAGAGAGTGAGAGTGAGCGAGCGCACATGTGTGAGAGCAGGGAGAGGGAGAGAGGGAGAAAAACAGACTCCCTGCAGATCGCAGAGCCCGACGCGGGCTCAGTCTCACAACCCTGAGATCATGACTTGAGCTGAAATCAAGAGTCAGACGCTCAACCGACTGAGTCCCCTCCCCCAGCCGCCCCACACAGGTCTTGCCATCAGGCTAAGATGCAAGGCACGGGAAGGCACTGAAGATTTGAAGTGGGAGAGTCAGGCGACCAGATGTCGCATTGGGAAAAGTCGCTCTGGTGGGCCAGTAGAAGCCAGAGAAGATGGGAGCCTGAGCCGGGGCGGTGGGAGCATGGGGGGCTCCCTGCAATGCTACTGTGGAAGCCGTCTGCGGGGCCGTGAAGCTGTATGTTCTATTCCTGAGTCTGGGGGGGACACACTGCACAGGGTCAGCAATGGCTGTCTCCAGGGATGGCCCCTACGAGTGTTTCTGTCTCCTTCCGCAGGCTGTGCCAACGATTTCTGGCCTGGGTGATGAAGGGGGTGTGTGACTATATCAGCAATTCTGCAGCCAGTGCGGGACTTTCTGGGTGGTCCCCAAGATTCTTCCCGGGGCAGGGGCAGAGGACGGGAACGGGGTAGGGATGGGAATGGAGGGGAGGACAGCTCGTTTCTGAGAGAGTCATGAGCAAGGCTCTGTGCCAGGCGTGGAGGGTCCCTGTGGCCGGACACAGAGGTCCCTGTTGACACTCCCAAGCATTTTACCTGGGGTCTGGGACTGCGTTCGGGGCAGGCAGGGACCACGTGTCTGGCTCGCAGAGGCCCAGCAGGGGCAGAGGGCCATCGTTGGCTTGGCAGAACTTTTCAAAAGCTGGAGCCAGGGACCGGTGCAGGACCACCACGCTGGCGGGTCGGAGCCCTAGGTTTGGGGCGAGAAAAGACACATGCCTCCTCAGTCGCTTCTTGGTGGAAACTTCATTTGAACTCTTTCTTGTAGCCCAGCACAGAAAAATGCCCTTCGGTATACAGCTTGGTGAATTTTCAGGAAATGAACCTACCCAGGTCACCAGCACCTAGGTCAAGACATGGAACATTATCAATGTCCCAGTATCTCTCCAGGCCCCTCACGATCATCACACCCCCACTTCTAACACCACGGGTTACTTTTGCCTGTTCTTCCTCTGATGGAATCCTACAGCGTGAGCCTTCTGGGTCTGGCTTCTGTCACCCAGCCATGAGTTCGGGAGAGCCATCCTTTCTGCCGCGTTTGACAGTAGCTTATTCAACCTCGTTGCTGGGTGATACCGTCTCTACCACGACGTACTTACCCAGCTCTGTTGCAGATGGACATTCGAGTGTCTTCCGGTTTGGGGTTCTTATCTATGGTGCTCTCACGAGCATATTAATAGATGGAGTTTGGGGCTTGCCTGCGTGCATTTCTGTTTGGCATAGACCTGGGGTGGTAGGGTGGGTGCATGTCCAGCTTTAGGAGTTCAGCAAAGCAGTTTCCAAAATGGTTATGTGGGTTCTTTCTGGCTCCTTCTCTTCCCCAATGCTTGGTGTTTCCCGTCTTTACATTCTAGCCCCTTGGCAGGTGCACTCTGGGGTCGTATTGCCCTGAGGCCGGAAACAGCTGGGAGCCCTCCCGCACATTTTATTAGCCATTTGGGTAATCTTTATGGGACAGAGACTGCTTGTGTCTTCTGTCTGGGCAGATTCTTGGCTGAGCAGGCTCCCAGGGTCCTTGACTCTCCCTCCAAGCAGACGGGCTTGCTGCCGTAGGAGGATCCCCTCACCTTGCATGCCATGACTTCCTCTGGGGTAAACGAAACTGTGTTTGAATCCTGATTCTGCCTCCAAGCAGCAGTGTGACCCTCTGCCGTGGTACTCCCACGGACATGATGGTCATAATGACACCCACTTCAAAGGGAACCATGTGAGTTCGTTGCTGTGCGTCAGTTACCCAACAGACAGATGTACAGGAAGCAGGAGTTGGAGTTACATTCATTCAGTGGAATGCGGTGTAGACATTTAAAATTATGGCACAGAAGGAATATTTAATGATATGAAAAGATGTTGGTAGCATAGGGTTAAAAAGAAACAATACCAGATAACAAAATAGTATTTTTGGCATATTCTCCTTTTAATAAAATTGATGAGAGAAAGAACTAGAAGGAAATACATCTGCACATTAATCTGGTGATCTCCAGTGACAAGACTGGATGCTTTTTTATGTTCTCTTTTATGCTTTTCTCAATATTCTAAAATTTATGTAATAAAAAGTATCTTTCTGTAACTGGAGAAAAAACAAACAAGAAAAGTTATGTTTTTTAAAAAAATTATTTCCTTTAAAAAGACCATCTCAAAGAAAAACGTAATTACGCCGATTTGAAGAAATGAACTTGGTGACAATTCTAAATGCTCAGTTTGCTGTATCAACGTGCAGCCCTCTGTTTTTTACCATGAAACTGTCAGCTGGTACTTTTGGAGTGCTTACTACGTGCAGAGTCATTTATAGATGTGGTCACTTGTATTTTATACACGAGGAGAACAAGCCTCGAAGGGATGAGTGACATCACATAGCTGGCGAGAGGCACAGCCAGGACTTAAGCCTGAGATGGGGGGAACCCCTGAGTCCCTCTTGGGTTACCACACATCTGCAGGCACCGTCCCTCCCGAGGATGGGTCCACCACCCCCTCTGGCACCTTCCTCCTTGGGGATGGTAGAATGAAGCAGCAGCAACCATCCACAGGGAAAGTTCTAGAACAAGCCTTTGCGTCTAACAGCCTGGAACTCAAGACCTCAAACCCTCAGTGCCTGCCAACACTGCAGACTTTTGAAATGCAGACAGACTGGACACTCCCAGCCCCTGCAAGCCCAAAGAAGCTGACTGCATGTCTCAAGCAAGCCCAGTGTATCTCCAAAAATATTCTAGAGTGGGGTAGAAGGGAATTCAGCCAGCCTAGAAGCCTGGCTTTCCTCAGCTGCTCTTTCTCACCTCCAAAGCCTGTTGGGAGAGCAAATTGGATTTTGAATACCACAAATCAGAGGTATTATGTGCACAAAGCTTCTTTGTTTCCTTTTTAATTAAATGCACTTCAGAGGGCACTGTGTTTGGGGTTTGTTCATCTCCACTGCTGATTGGAGAGAGTCCCCTGAGTTGCCCCCATTAGTGGCAGGACACCAAGAGAGGGCTCTGTGACGTGTGGCTCTTTGGAGGGGGTGATGGACGCGTGAGGGGAGGGTCTGAAGTGATTGCTGCAACCCCTGGCTAGCTCTAGCTAAGGTCCTAATGGCTCTTTCTTTGTGAAGAGAAATGAAGTGAGTCTTCTGAGTCCTTTTACCTCAATGCAATATTTTCCTTTTTCCTTTTTAATTTAATGATGAGGGAGAGGGAGAGAGAGAAAAGCTCCTTTAATGTTCCTAATTTGATGTAAATCCCTGGAAGACAGTCCCGAACTGGGGTGTTCCAGATGTTCTGCAAAATGAGCGTCTTTCCTTGTGGCACATTCTATGACAGCGGCCAACTTGGATGGACCATCTTAGCCACGAGCTCCTTAGGGAGGATTGTATTGTTACTTCCAGTTCCCAGGTGAGCTTAGAGAGGTCACACGGCTCACCCACAGCTTTGGTCAGTGCGGGGACTCGCACCCAGTCTCTCCGATACACGTGGTTCTCTTGGCTCCCGGAAGTTCTAGGGAGCTGGGGGTACAGCTGGTGTTCCCTGGTGTGTCATGTGCACAAAAGGCTGTGGGAGATCATAACCTTGGTGGCTTTCAGTAAGGCACATTCCCCCATGTTCACAGCCCTGAGTGGCCCCTTCCCAGTTGACTCTGTCCTTGGCCACGTGCCTTGCTTTGACAACAGGATGCTAGGAAGTGTGGCTCAAGCAGGTGTTTAATATGTGCTAATTATGGACCATTCTCCTGGAATCCTGAGCTACCTTGTAAAGAAGTTGGGCTGCCATTGCTAGGGAGGCTTCCTGGCAAGGCAGAAGCACGAGGCCAGCCCTGGCTGCTCCAGATCCTCCCAGGGGACACTCCAGACATACACGAGGGAAGGAGCTCTCATAGACAGTCCAGCCCCGGCAGACAGGACAGCCCGTGAGGCAGAAGAACAACCCAATCTGCACAGCCTCATGGCAGAATATGGTTTAAGCTGCTTAATTTGGGGGCGCTTTGTTATGCAACAATAGACAATTCTACTGGCCTGGAAATAGCAACAAAGCCAGATGTGTCAATCAGCAATGAAAACTGTCCTGCTCTAGCACTTGAAACCATGCCGCTGGCTCTCCCTCTGGCCATTTCTGTTTCCAGAAAAGTCTTCCTTGTCATGAAACTTTGCTGGGACTCGGGTCAGTAACAACTTGGATGTCTGTTTTCTCTCACAGGAGACGGTGCACCCAGAGGAGACCAAACCAGGGATAATTGGTCTGAATCAAAGCCAGATTAAAATGCAGTGTGATGTGGGGGCAACTTTCCCCCGAGGGAAAACCCACTGCATGGTCTAAGGCCACGGGCGGTGCCCCCCCGTGGAGGTGGGGAGGTGACGGGGCAGAACTGCTGGTGCTGAGCCATCTGATAAGGTTTTCACACCTGAGTCTTGGCCCAGGTGCCACATCTTCTTCTGAGAAATCAAGTAGCGATGGGAAGTAATAGCCTCCTGCCCTTACTTCCTGTTGCCCAAGCAGAAGCTAGAAATCTCAGGGTTTCCTGGGCCCGGGACAGCTCGTATTTCTAGGGAGTTTTTCTTTCTTTTTTAAACCGTCTGGCACCACTCACCCCCAGCCATGCCGGACACACTCCTGATGTTCGGTTTCTTTTGTAGAATCAGGGTCCTGACAGCAGGTGGAAGGCAGGACTTCAGGTGGCGTGTGAAGGATATCATGGCATCCTCGAAGGGGCCAGAGTCTGGGTGAAGGGAAGAAGGGGGACAAAATGAGGGGCACAGCTTTCCCGAAGATGGCAGACTGGGCCTCGGGTACCTACCACCTCCCCGCTGGCCCTATCCTGGCCCTGCCCTGGGTGGGCATTGTTTGGAGTAAACTCCCATCTTATATCTGTTACTTCCTTTCCTCTTTCTCTTTATTTTTTCAGATTTTATTTATTCATTTTGAGAGAGAGAGGAGGGGGAGAGGGAGAGAATCTCAAACGGACTCCCCTGCCCAGCCCAAGTGCGCAGTCAACACGGGGCTCGATCTCTTGACCTTAAGATCATGACCTGAGCGGAAACCTAGATCCAGATGAGCCACCCAGGGGCCCCTCATGTCTCAGTTTTTAATGAGAAATGCCCAGAACTTCAAGAGTTTTGCTCAAGCCCTTTTCCTGCGCTGGAAAGCCCTCTATCCCTCCCTCCTGAAGGCTTTCCCATTCCTCAAAACCGGCTGGCGTCTTCCGTGTCTAGGCAGCGGCCCCAAGGCCCACACCCGCTACTGCTGGGCCTCTGTGCCCCCAGAGTGTTCTCTGAGCCACTGACTTGGGCCTGATGCTTCACTTGACTCTGAATCGCCCCTTTCTCTTTCCCAGGGAGACTCCCATGTGTCTGGAGAGCAGGGCCACCTCCTGGACCTCTCCCGGGGCTTACGCCGCTGAAGCACTCCTGCGCCAGAGAACAGACAATGGCATACCACGTGCACGCACAAACGAAACGAGAGGCCAGATGTTCTGCCCACGTGTGACTCCTCTTACTTAGATTTGGGTGCCCAGAAGGAAGAGGTTTCATGTTTTCTGCTTTATACTCCCTGCTCCGCCCCCACGACTCTAGGTACCGTGCCTCACAGAGACTTTTGGTGAATGGATAAAATACTGTAGACTTTAAAATATGGAGATGGTGTCCAAGCTCTAGGAAATTACACCCAGAAAGGAATCCTGTATGTTGACTTCCCTGTGAAAATTCTTAAAACGAAACCTTCCGTTTACTTCTGTTTATAGTTTGGTTTAAAAATGGAGCTAGGAAGCCAGCAGGAGGCGCTCTCGCACCCTACCCTTGGCCCACCCAACAGAAGCCCTCCACCTTGCACTTCCCAAGTTCGATTTGAGCTGCTATTTCACCACCCCAGTAGGAGGAAGAAAGGTTTCCTCCTCTCCCACAACAGCCCAGTCAATGAGGAGCCTCAACCCCAAGTTTACTCCAATGACTCTTTGTTTCTGTAACAGCCTTTCTCTGGAAAAGAGCTACCTCTCTCCTTTGCCCCCCTGGACTCGCCTCTGGACTTGCCTGTGGTTTGGCCACAGCTGGCTTGCCCTAAATTGCAATTCTCTGCTATATCCAAATAGGCCCCTTTTTGCTGGTAAAATAGCTGGCAGTTTTATTTTTAAAATCTAGGGCTAAGTAGGTGAAGAAAGGGAAAAAACGAGGTGAAAAATACAGCATAGAGAATACGGTCGATAACATTGTAGTCCTGTGTTGTCGACAGGCAGTGACTATCACTCTTATGGTGAGCACTGAGTAATGCATATCAATTATTGAATCAGTATTTGTACACCTGATACTAATACAACATTGTATGTTACCTAGACTCCAATTACAAAACAATCTAGGGTTAGACAGTCACATCGGGTCAGGCTCCAAGGCACACGCCCAGTCCTCTCCCTCTCAATATACCATTTGCCTAGCCCCGTGCCTGACACAAAAGTGGGAGTTCAGTGTTCATTGAATGACTAGCTGACTGTAGAATGGATGACAGCAGGAATCCATGGCAGTGTCCACAGTGAAGGTTCTGGACAAGCAAGATGTTCCACAACCCTTTCCGTGTTTTTTTTTTCCTAAAGAATTTGTTTATTTATTTGAGAAAGACACAGAGAGTGAACGAGTGAGAGAGAGAAAACACAAGTCTGGGGTAGTGGGGAGAGGAAGAGGGAGAAGCAGACCCCCTGCTGAGCAGCTAGCCTGATGTGGGGTTCAATCCCAATCCCAATTCTGGGACTCCCGCATCATGACCTGAGCCCAAGGCAGATGCTTAACAGACTGAGGGGCCCAGGCACCCCTCCACAACCCTTTCCATCTAGAGAAGAACCCAAGGAGATTCCAAACCACCAATGTATGTTTTCAACTCCAAGTTCATAGATAGAAAACCATGAGAACCCCACAGCCATTTTAATGGAGAATTTGAGATTGTATGAAAACTCTATAACAAACAAAACATAAGAAATCATTGCCCTGGAAAGGGTAGAGATGTATTTCAAACCGATGGTGAGTGCTTTCATGGCTACAGAACAAAGTGCTTTAGGGACACAGAGGAGAGAACAGTTGGTCCCATAGGGCTGAGGGGGCTGTGTGCCTGGAGGGTCAGGTGAGGTAGGATTCCATTCCCCAGGGGAAGATACTGAGTGTACCTGCTTCCACAGGTCAAGCCTGAGCTTGCCCGCTGGGCTGAGAGAGCCCTCCTGGATGCGGCAGGCCTGACCTCTCGGCCAGCTGCAGGCCTGATGTCTGTGGTTCCCCCAGGGTCACAGCAGAAGGCTTAGCATCTCACCCAGGCACTCAGCAAAGGTCAAAGAGAGAACCATTCCATAATCGGGTGGGGACGGTGGCCAGACCACACTGATAATGGCCTTCACCTCATATCTATTGAAGAGAATGGATTTTGCCCCAAACCTACCAAAATGAGAGACCTCAGGGGAACCTGTGAGCCCTTTCCCCTCATTATTATCACTCAAGAAGATAGCCGGTGGGAACGGGGTCCCGTTTTGCCAACAAATTATAGCCCAAACACCCAAACCTTCTCTTTTTTTCTTCTCTTTTATTTATTTATTGTTTTAATGTAAATGTAAGTGGATCTAGGTCATTTCTGTAATAAGGTTGCTTTCCTGGCCTGCAGATAAATGAGGGCAGCTTGAAATCCTGCCCTGTGAAATGCACACTGGGAGGGTGCCCGGCACGCAAATACCATCCACTGTGTATGTCAGGAGGGAAAGAAGACTGAGAACCCCTCCCTTACAGAGCCATCCCCTGGAGGCAGGGGTCAAACAGGGCATGAAGTGCGTGCTCATTGGCTCCTGCCAGAGAAGTGCCTTCAATACACCAACCAGAGAATGCCTGATCATATAATAAATGATAGCAGTCACCAACCCACCATATACGAAAACCCACTGTGAGCCAGACCCTTTTTTCTCACTGGTCTACAACCATTGCTTCCTCATCACTGCCTCACTAAGAAGACATTGTTAACCCCATTATGGACAAGGAATGGGTCTTGGGGAGACCAAAGAAACTCCATGAAATCCCATAACTAGTAAATTGTAGAGCTCAACCCCAAGAACAAAGTCTAAGTGCATGCTTATTTGACTGATTCTACTTTCCTATGTCTATGTATATGCATATCCATCCATCCCACCATCCATCCTCTGTATTATTTTAAAGATTTTATTTATTTATTTGACAGACAGAAATCACAAGTAGGCAGAGAGGCAGGCAGAGAGAGAGGAAGGGAAGCAGGCTCCCCGCTGAGCAGAGAGCTCGATGTGGGGCTTGATCCCAGGACCCTGGGATCATGACCTGAGCTGAAGGCAGAGGCTTTAACCCACTGAGCCACCCAGGTGCCCCATCCTCTGTATTAATAGGAATCTCATCCTGGGGCTTGGGTGGCACAGTTGTTATGCATCCCACTCTTGGTTTCTGCTCAGGTTATGATCTCAGGGTTGTGAGTTCGAGCCCCATGTCAGGCTACCTGCTCAGAGCAGTCTGCTTCAGAATCTCTCTCCCTCTCCCTCAGCCCCTCCCACTCATGTCCTCTCTCTCTCTCTCAAAAAAAAAGAAAAAAGAAAAAGAAAAAAAAAATCACATTCTTAGTAGGAATAGCAGGGACTTTCCCCTTTTCCCACATTTCCAGAGCCAGAGTCTCTTGGATCTCTATGTGTTTTGGGGGGACTGAACTCAAAGGTAGAGAATGGGTTCAAACCATTAGACCACACAAAGTGAAGTTTCTCAGGCATTCCATCAGGGCCTCCACTCACTAATGAGTGGCCCTGAGTGTTCCAGGTGCCCCAATGCCCAGTGAGGTCTTACTGTAAGTAAGGGACTAATCAGTGAGCACTGGTTGGACCCTAAGAAGCTACTTTACACTGTGAATTCTCTTCTCTTTAGAGAATAACAAACTTCAGGTCCACAAATATCATTCTCTAACCTCAAATATACCAGAGAGGGGCCCACAGCCCATCAGTTCCTTAGAAGGATCTGACACGCCCCAAAGCTCAGTGTAAAAATATCTCAGCTATGCCTGTCATAGATAACTGAAATTCCACCATTAGAAATTCATTTCTCTGCTTTACCCAAGTAATCCAATTGTAGGAAGACATGCTCCAGATGTGCTCAAGCAGTGGGGCCAAATGATAGGAGCACAAGGCAGCCTTATTTGTAATAGAAACAATTTAGAAACAACCTAATAGAGGTTTATCAGATACATGGAGGACTGGTTAAATAGAAGAGTAACTAAGCTATGGTACATCCCTACCATACAAAGAGATATTATGTAACCATTATAAAGAATGAAGCTAATCTATACACTTCATGTGAAATAATTTCCCAAAGACATAAAATGAACAATGGAAAATGGATAAAATGAATAACACAAGGCAAGGTTATTCTATGTTGAATAACACCCATGATGCGTTTGAGTGTATTGGACGATCTCTGGAAGGTTGGAGAAGAGCTGCCTGTAGAGAGGGAAATTAGGTGGATGGGGTCCTGAGCAGGAGCAGTGGCTGCCACACTGTATTTTATGTGAATGGCGCCCTCTAGAGTTGTGCCATGGGGTGACCCTGAGGGAAGAGGTATCTTTTGCATCTATCCTTCCTGCACCTTTGAGTGGGACAACATGGACATATTATGTGATTTAAAAATGACATTTAATTTAAACATATATAAGGAAGTTAGAATCAGATCTTTTTAAAGTCATCTCTACACCCAGTGTGGGGCTTGAACTCACAACCTTGAGACCTGTGGTCGAATGCTCTACCGACTGAGCTGCCTGGGCACCCCAGGACTAGGTTCTTTATAAAGAAATAAAATATTATGATCAAATAAGTCATTCCTGGGAGCATTAGGGGGCTCAGTCGGTTAAGCATCTAACTCTTTTCTTTTTTAAGATATTTATTTATTTATTTGAGACAGAGAGAGAGAGAATGAATTGGGAGAAGGACAGAGGGAGAAGCAGACTCCCCACTGGGCAGGGAGTCCAATGTAGGGCTCCTTCCCAGGACCCTGAGATCATGACCTGAGCCGAAGACAGATTCTTAACTAAGACACCCGTGTGCCCCTGCATCAGACTCTTCATTTCAGCTCAGGTTATATCTCAAGGGTTGCGAAACTGAGTCCCCCATCGGGCTCTTTTGTGAGCACGAAGTCTGCTTAAGACTCTCTCTCCTTCTGCCTCACTCCTCCACCCCTCTCTCCCTCTCTTAAATCAAATAATAATAATAAAATAATAATAAATTTGAAGTCATTCCTTATACATTTGTCATAAGTTTTTCATTCATTTGGGAAATATTATTTAGTTCCTACTGTGTGGGTTGCACTGAGTACACGGAGGTGAGTAAAGCAAAACTTATCCCCATGTAAAAGTTCTGCACACCTGGGAGAGTGGACAGCATTGGTGATAACAATGACAGCTGTCACTTCCTGGGTGACCGCTAGGTGTCTAGAGTCCAGGTACAATCCATCTTCCAACTGTCATCCAGCAGGCATGGCGGTAGAGAGCACAATGACAGGGAGGCTGTGAGGATCCCAAACCAGCCTCCACACTCGGCAGGGGATCACTGACCTCCCCGTGCCCACCTTTTCCTCCGTAAACCGGGGTTAATAACAATCTGTGCACTGAGTGGTGGGAAGGATCCGAGGAGCTGGCACATGTGAGAGTCTTAGAACAGTTCTTAGCCAGGGATCCGCACTTAGCACCCTGGAAGGGCCACCTGTTTGTCACTCGGCACCCAGCCTGCGACAGGGACTTCGGGGAAGAAGACAGCCCCCGCCCCTGCTCATGGGGGGTTTACCATCCCCAGAGACAGCACATAATTACTGCCCTATCTGTCTTCTGTAGCTGCAACACCACGTGCTAAGCGTTCCTGGGCCACGTGGACTGGGAGGGGAGGAGGGAAAGAGGCTGGGTCTACCAGCAAGAGTGGGGGTCAGACTAGCAGACGGGTAGGGAAGGGGATCTCTAGGCCAGGAGATAGCATGAGCAAAAGCAGGAAGGCGTGTGAAGGGAATAGACTTCCTGTGCTGCTGGAATATTTGAGGTAAAGGAGGAGGTTGGGGAGCAGGGTCTGGGAGGGCAAGCAGAAGTCAGCTCCTGGGTGATCCAAGAGCGAAGGGAAGTCATGGTGTTTCGTGGTAGAGGGACTCAGTAAGACTCGCCTTTTACCAGGAAGGTTCCGGGGACAGGTAGGGGACTGGACCGCAGGGCAAGCTAAGCAGGAGGCTGGCAGAGGAGAGGGGAGACTTGCTAAAGCATGAGCGTCCAGAAAGTCTCCCTCCTAGACAAGAACCCTGAAGGAGAGTGGGTGCCTTAATGCCAGGGAAGGACTTCTGATCTGCTTTATTCCTTGCTGTATCTTGGAAAACATCCAATAAAAGTCCACTGTTGGGGGAGACAAGCAGAGTGAGTGACAGGCACAAAGGCAACCGTGATGAGAAAGCCCAGGAGGCAGGAGAGAAACCATACAGCTCAGAAACCCAGGGAAGCAAGTATTGCAAGCAGGAATTTGAGATCATGGAGGTCAAGGAGGAAAACATCCACCAGCATTTGAAACTCACACCCTTTCTCCCTCACTGCCATGATGAAGTCATCATGGTTCTGTTGGCTAACAAGCACGGGGAGCACCCACAACAGAAGCAGGATTGTGCTTAGCCCCTGACTTTGAAGGGTATGAAAAAATTAGGAGACCCAGTCCGTTTCCTTGATGTTCACAGCCCTGCCAGGAGTATCTCACTTATTCACAAGCACAAGCCAATTCACAGTAATACAAAACTCCATTTCTGGTTTCTTTTGAGGTCCCTGGATCCCTTGCATAGAGTCCTACAACTTGATAATGGAAGAGCAGAGCAAGTAGGTGTACAGAACTTTTCCTCACTCATAATTTTCTGTGGTGGGGGTTACTCAACATTTGCCAGGAGAGTGGATGATGACAGCCCAAATACAATGGTATGTTTGGAAATAGATGCCGTCATATGAAAGAAGCTTCCTAACTGTAATAAATAATTCATACATTTAGTTTCATTATAATCACAGAGACAAAAGATCAGGGGAAATGCTGGCAGTCATGTTTAGTATTGTTTATCTAAGAGGTCAGATACACATGCTCCCAATAAGCAAAAAGATTGTTAACAAAACAGTTTTCTCAACCAAAGCCAATGGTGGTCCCTTTTACTTCCTCCTTCCTAAACAATTCAGTCCTACCTAAAGTCATTGGGTCCAGGGTCGGGGAGAGAAGGAGGGAGCCATGGTGGCCCAAAGCAGGGGATTGGAGCACAAGTGATGAGGAGGACATCCTCAGGGAGGGTGGCCTGGCCTGTGGTGTCACTGGCTGATTCAGGGCAAGGAGGGATGCTTCCTAGGGTCAGAGAATGGTGGCCTAGTATGTAGCATCAGAGGGTAAGGAGTGTACCCATGTGTGCATGTACCTCTGTGTGTGTGTGCACCTACATGAAGGGAAACATATATTCCTTAGCTCTGCCTGGGAGCAGCAACATTTCAATAGGCACGAGCCCATCTGGTGTCCCACTCTTGGATTCAAAATACCATCTTCCATTAAAATGAGTGAGGAGTCCTTGGAAAAATGGTTGATTCCACAACTGGGACCAGGAAGTCAGAAGATGAGCCTATAACATCTCGTTGTGCTAGAAAGTGAGGACATGCTCAAAGAATGATGGGGCCATACAGAATGGACACAGAATGAGAGAGATATCAGCAGTCAAATTGGGGACAGTGTGAGCTTTAAATTAAATAATGATGGGAATGGATATAACCCACTAACTAATATAGGAATCCATACATTCATGTGGAGATAATATAAGTTGATGAGGAAGGAGATAGTGACACAGTTTCGAAGTTCCTCCCCATAAAATACCTATCCATTATGAAGAGGAAAAGACTAGTTTTATCTTGAAGAGACCTGGGAGACACCACCTTGATCCATGTGGTCAAAGTATAGGAGCAAACCAAAATGGCAGATCCCTTGGTAGGATACAAGGAGAAGGCAGTCACTGTTACGATATTCCCGCCACAATGCATAACTTAAATCTGATCTTAACTGAGGGATGTTCTGTGATCTTTAAAAGTGTCAAAATCATGAAAGTCAAGGAGACACCGAGAAGCTGTGCTTCTAGACAGAAGGAGACTAAACAGACATGCCTAAATCCAAGAGGGATTTTGAACTGGATCCTCTTGTGGTAAAAGACAGGACTGCAAAAACTGGTTGTATTGTGGTTAGGTGGAGAAGTGTCTTTGTAGGAAAAACATAGGACAGTATTAGAAGATGATGGAGTTATTGGGACAACTTATTCCTGAGAAGTTCAAGAAAAAAAAAAGAGGATTTTTTTTGTTGTTGTTTTTTGGTACCACCCTGGCAATTTTCCTGACACTTTGTGATTGTTTCATCATCAGAAATGATGATAAACAAGTATTGAAAAATTAAATTGTAATTAAACAAAATGTGACATATACCTTCAATGGAATAGTATTTAGCCGTCAAAAGGGAGGAAATTCTAACAGATGCTACGATAAGGATGAAGCTTAAAGACATTAGGATGAGTAGGGCACCTCAACGGTGTAGTTGACTTGGTAGTCGACCGAGCATCTGACTTGGTTTCGGCTCAGGTCCTGATCTCAGGGTCGTGGAATTGAGCCCTGCATCAGGCTCCACATTCCGTGCAGAGTCTGCTTGGGATTCTCGCTCACTCTCCCCTTGCCCCTCCCACTTGTGCTCTCTGTCAAGTAAATAAGTAAATCTTTAAGGGAAAAAAGGCACTATGATAAGTAAAAAAAGCCCACCACAAGGGACAAATACTGTATGATGGCACTTATAAGAGGAACCTGGAATAGTCAAATTCATAAAGACAGAAAGTAGAAGGGTGGTTGCCAGGGGCTGAAATGGGGGCAATGGGAAGTTAGTATCTATCGGGAACAGACTGTAAGTCTGGGATGATGAAAAGTTCTGGAGATGGAGAGTGGTGATGGTTGTAGGACTACATGGATGTCTTCAATGTCACTGAACTGTACATGTAAAACTGGTTAAGAGAGTAAATTTTATGTTCTATCAGTTTTACTACAACATGAAATGTAAATTGAACAAAGGAAACTGTGATTGTTAAGGTGCATTCACATTAAATGTTCAGTTTCTGACTGTTGCTGTGAACAGTGACACAGGTGTCGGTATGTGTCTTGAATTCAGTGTCAAATATTCTCCAGCTCAGGCTTCCTGTTCCAGCTCCATGAGAAAGAGCGTATCTTGGAAAAGGAAAATTTTCATGTCTATGCTTCACATGGCCAAGCAGTAACTTTAAGACTCTGTAGAAATTTAGAAAAAACTCTCTGCCAAATTGTGAATGTCCATTCTTAGAGAGTTATAGAATATTTGAGAGCTCATTCTTCAAAGTAAATCTGCTTTCGGTTACTTAGCTAAATAAAGCAACCCAACCTAGTGGCAGAACTCCAGGTATGAGATTGCTATGGGCAAACAAGGCAAACCCTTCTGTTTCATAGTTTGCTTGGCCCTATAAAACTAGAACTTGCGTGTCTGCGTATTTAATACGGAGGTACTGGAATGCTCTGTGGGAGCAAATTCCCACAGCCATTAAGTGTGACACAGCCACCCAGATGCAGGTTAAGTATACGATGTTAGTACCAGTAAATGCTGTCACATAGTTCCATGGGTGAATACTAGGGATAAACCTAACAGTTGCTTTAATGTCTAGCTAGCTATTCACTGCACAGCTCAACCAATGGCATGACCTACAAGCCTACTTTAGAGTCTCAGTGGGCACAACTCGCTGGCTGGAGGAGCTGGTGGCTCCACGCACTTCCAGCACTGGGAAAGGTCTTGCCTAGTGGTAATACTCTGGCACGGTATAAAAGAAGATACGGTGACCCAAACAGAAAAGCCCTTTGACACTTGGGGCCATGGTCCCTTTGTGTCAAATGCCAGATATGCCAGAAGAAACTTTTTTTTTTAAGGTTTTGTTTATTATTTGTTAGAGAGAGAGAGAGAGAGAGAGCACGAATGCATGAGCTCGAGCAGGGGGAGAGGCAGAGAAAGAGAGAAAGGGAGGAGGAGACTCTCTGTTGAGCAGGGAGCCTGATGTAGGGCTCCATCCATGGGCCCTGCAATCATGACCTGAGCTGAAGGCAGACACCTGACCGACAGAGCCACCCAGGATCTCCAGGATAGACCCTTCTTTAGTGCCTTCCAGTTCTATGGTTTTCATAATCTGTAACTACTTGGCAATAATTTATGAGTTGATGGAAGTATTGATTATTAAAGGTTTTTTTTTTTTTTTAATTCCTTTGTTAGGGGCGTGTGTGTGTGTGTGTGTGTGTGTGTGTGTCTTTGAGAGGAAAATTGACTTTAGTTGGTCAGTTCTTGGAATGATTGGTCTGAGAACCATACATGAGTCCAGAATTATACTTGCCCTTCCCTCAAGGAAGCATGCCACCTGACAGCGTACTTGTACGGCAACAAATACTATAAGACTAGAGCCCCGTTCCAGAACAGATATTTTGGGGCAGCTGGAATAACACAAGCCCTTTAGACTTAACCCTCTTACGCCAGGCCCAGTACAATTCAGGTTTAAAGGACATAAGTATCTACGAGTCACATTTCAGAAGGCACTGTAATTGGTGTAAACCCAAGTAAAAATGAGCTAAGCTTGGACCCGTCTCATTTACGTATGTCTCCCGAAGGCTGTGTGGAGATGGTTGTGTGAACACCCCGGATGGCCTGGCCCGCTGTTTCAAAGGGCCTTTCCGTCCCATTAAGGCTGTGTCCATAAATAGTCAAGGCCGGGCCTCGGTCCTGATGGCCGGAGCTTTCACAAACTGAAAACCACGCTCTCAGACGGGATGATGCCCTTCCCTGTTCTCGGTCGTGGCTGAGATTCTCGGAGGTTTCCTTTTATGAGTATTCCTGACACCAGCCATTCGGGACCCAGAGCCCACAACGCAAGCTCCTTGTTGCTCATCGCAAGACACCGAGTTTCACGCCGGTCCCACATATGGGCAGGATGGGGACCCTGCAGGGGACGGCGCGCTGCCGATGGCAAGGCGTTAGTTCAGAGGCCGCTGTTGGCCTTGGTGCTCCCCGTGCTGGGCAAAGGCCAAGCCCCCGAAGGGGGTCCAGTGGGATCCCCCAGAGAAAAGGCCCCCACTGGTGCCCTTGGATGGATGCCAACTGAGACCTCGGACAGTCACAGGGAGAGAGTTCGGAGCCTCCGCGGGCCAGCCTCCTGAGGCGCCTTCTCCCCTCACCGAGCGGCTGGCAGGTGTGCCAGGCCCCTGGGGGGTCCTGGCGGGCGGGCAGCCAGCACACAGCCGAAGCCCGGGCTCCCCAGCTCTCGGTGCATCTCCATGGGAACAGCTTGGCAGCCCCACACTAGGCGGGGTGCCCCATCTATTTCTATGGTACCTGTCACCATGGCA
Organism: Mustela nigripes; assembly: GCF_022355385.1. Taxonomy (NCBI): domain Eukaryota; kingdom Metazoa; phylum Chordata; class Mammalia; order Carnivora; family Mustelidae; genus Mustela; species Mustela nigripes. The sequence continues at coordinate 116,237,396 of NC_081569.1, forward strand.
CCTACTTGCTCTGAAAAACACAGGCTAAAAACAGAACCTGAAGGAAAGGGGGGCAATCCACTTCCGCAGTCAGTGCCCTTCTCCCGCAGCTGGTGTCAGACCTTTCGTGTGCTCACGCAGACCTCACGCTTTCCCGGTTTCCGCGATTTTGTTGGAGGTGGCTTTGAAAAATAAAAGCCTTGGTCTCAGCATCCGCCTCATCTTGGGGGTGATGTGGCGCGAGGCTCCGGGGAGTTTGCGCTCCACTTGCCCCGGGGGGTAAAACTCCCAGGCCCAGGCAGCCTCTCTGACATGGCTCCTCCCAGGGTTTGTTCGAGGCCTCCTGGGAGGTGTTTGGGGAAGGCGGGAAAGTGGGGTACAGGGGAGAGGGGTGGTGACATCCGTGTACCCAGATGACCCAAGAAAGGACACACGCTTCTTCCAACAAAGTGGACCACGAGCTTCTCTGGGAGCACCTGAGACACTCTCTTCAGGGGGGGATCCATGAGGCCAAACAGCTTCCCAGAAGGTTTTCCTGAAGTTAAGGGCCATCCTTTCCAGTCCAGGCCTCACACCAGGCTGTGGAGCCCAGCAGAGTATGAGTCTGAACCCTGCTTCGGGCACCTGCCAGCCCTGTGACATCTGTGGGGCCACCTCTGAGCACTGGGTTCATGTGCTCATCTATGACACGGGGAGCAGAAGACAGCCCTCAGGGACAAGCCACTTCCTGTGACCTCAGCCTTCACGGTCCTTCCTCGGTTTGCCCAGCTATGAAATGGGGGCATTGCCAGCCTTAAGAGCTTTGCAAGTGTGGAGGAAACCCTGTGCGTAGAGCACCTAGCAGAGAACGCAGAGCTGCTCGAGAGGAAGCTGTGAGGAGGGGGGCGGCGACAATGTGACAAAGGCCAGAACAGGGTGTTCAGCTTGCCCTATTTCTCCCCAACCTGATTTCCTGCCTCCGGCTTGGTGGGGCTGGTATGAGCAGGACCCCTGGGCCTGAGTTGCCCCCTGCCTCCAGACCCCCACCTTCCTCAGTGTCCTTGGGCACACACGTGGCTGAGGACAAGCTCACCTTTCACAGCAGGTGTCGCCAGCAGAAGGCTCAAGAGCCTAGCATTTACTGGGACACACAGGACAATGAAATCCGCCTGAACCGGAGAAAATCCCAACCCAGTTCTCTGCTTGTGGGCTTTTGGAGTCAAGCAGCCCCTGGGGACTCAAATCTCCCCTCTGCCTATCTGTTGCCCGAGTGACTCAACTTCCCTTCCCTTTCCTTCACCATCCGTGAAATGGGGTCGCGCTTCCTGTCTCATTGGGGCACTTCCTTCTCCTTGGGGCACTCAAGGAGAAGAGGCAGGAAGAGCCTCCAGCCCAGACTCAGCACCTGGTGGGCTCCCCTCTTCTCTGTTCCCCCACTGAATGTTTTAAGGTGAAGTAAATACTCTCTTTAAGGAATTAAGGGTTAGCCTTTATAATAGAAGGAAACCGGTGTGTTTCCTGAGTTTGCTGAGGTCCTGGTAGATGCTGAAACTCTCAAACTCAACCCAGGCCAGGCCTGGGGTTGGCATGGCTGACTCCGGGGCCTCTGGGGTTGGCACGGCTGCCCCCGGGGCCTCTGCTGGCTGCCCACCCTCACCACTGCCTCTCAAGAACACTCTGCCAAACAAAATGGTGGGCTCACTCTCACACATGTCTTACTTGTGCCTTTTTTCTTTTTTCTTTTTTTTAAGATTTATTTATTCACTGGGGGAGGGGGGAGGGGCAGAGGGGGAGAGAGAATCTTCAAGTCGACTCCCTGCACGGGACTTGATCTCAGAACCCTGAGATCACGACCTGTGTCAAAATCAAGAGTCAGATGCTTCCCTGACTGAGCCACCCAGGCGCCCCTACTTGTCCCTTTTATTTTGTAAAAGGAATTTCCCCGATGTAATCTCCCTACAATGCTTATCTCCCTCACAAGTCCCACCCCCCAAGAGGACGCACTTTCCACCTGAGGATTCATGTGCTTCCAAGAAACTGGACCCCCCTCCAAGGTGCTGGGGACCGAGCCTGTGGCCGGAGGTAAGGTGATCACGTATTTCCATCTCCCACGTCCAGGGAGTGGTTCATGGGGCCTCTGTGGGTCCAATCAGAAGGTCCCTGGGGACTGTCTTGCGAATGGGAAACAGAAGGTCCACAGGGGCTGTAGACGTGAGGCCTGGACCTCATCTAACTTTCCTAAGCAAGACCAGCTTCTGGGCAGAACAGACACGTGAAGGGTGACAGCCAAAGCCCCACTCAGACCCGGTGCTGGCGCCATGATGGCTTTAGAACCCTGGACGGCACTGCGTCTCAGATGGGCTCCCCCTCTGACTCTGTTGGGTCCGTAGGTCAATAAATCCCATTGGGTGTAAAGCAATTTGAGTTGGGTTTTCCATAACACGAGGAAAAATGCACCACGAACATGATTTCCTCTTGGGGGTTCCAAAGCAGCCATCAACCTTCAGGCCTCAGTTCCCAAGCTAGCTCTTGAAGAAGCCCAACGAATCCCATTACCTCCTTTCCCCTGGGATCCTGTGTGCTATTTATTTAGGACTCAACCATGCGTGGAAGCTTCACAATAAAACTGTCCCTATTTTCCCCACGGAGAACAATGAGGCCCCAGTGAAGTTTTCTCCATGGCTACCCGTTTATTCGTTGGTGAGATTGGGACTAGAAATGAGGACCCTGTGTGATAGGGAGGCTATGAGTAAGCTTTTATTCCTTTTTCTAAAAAGGACATTCATTTAATTCCCCAGTTAGGATTCTAACTTTTTTGAGTCCAAAGCCATTTTTTCTTCCTCTTTGGACCATCCATTGGAGTCACGTGGGATGTGTTTGTATCTCAGTGGCCAAGGGAACGTCCTACAGCCAGGAACACCCTGGCCAGGGGCTCAACGATGCCCGGAGATCTGCCGAGTTCTTTAAGAAGTACCAGGTGCTGGGCAAAGAGCTCGACATATGTATTCTCATCTTTAATAAATGGCTCACTGTATTTACATTATTCTTGGGCCCAAGGGCAAGTGGCCTTTCGCCAAGGCCTGTGAGCAGAACTGTTTGGACTGAAAGTATAAGCTCTCTCCCAAAGAACAAACACAGAGGGCAGGGTCCCTTACTATGGCACACGGAAGGGGCCAGGACTCTGGGTTCGATTTCTGGCTCTACTTCTTATTATCTGGCTGGTCTTGGGCAAGTTACTGTATTTGTGCCTTGGTTGTCTCGTTTGTCAAATGATGATCTAATCCCAACACCTCCGTGGGCTGTGGGAAGATTCCATTGTATCGAACACCCAGCGCAATGCCTGGCATTCTTTTGGCTCTGTTCTGTTCTATTTATTCTTTGCTGGGCATGAACCAGCTGCCGGTTCTCACATAGGTGTGTGTCCCACACCCTTGCTCCATGGATGCTGGCCAGCCCTACCCAGGAGCCAAAGAGATAGAAAAGTTCAAGGAAACATGGGCCACCAGGTAGGGAGAACTTTCCATCCCCTTCCTTGCCAAACATAGATTCGCAGCTGGAAAGCCAGAGCGTGCCGAGGAGGAATGGTTATGGCCCAAGCTGCTTTGTTTCACGGCAAGTTCATTGTGTTTGGATTATAACGAAGTGTTTCTCCTTTTGTCTCTGCCCAGCAAGCCGTGAACAGTTCCAGATCTGACAGCCTGAGCCCTCGGTCTAACTTATTAAAGAAAGGAAAGGGGATTTGCTGGGTGGTTCAGTCTGTATTTTTTCAATTAAGAGGTGACACTGTTCCTCCGAACAGTCAGACTCCCCCTGAGGTTTTAAGCATTCTCGTATAACCAGCACACACTTGCTCAGGGCTCTTTGTCAACTGACGGGGAATGTTCTACCTCTTTTGGTAAATGAGAGGCACTTCTCTGTGGCTAAGGCGGGGAGTGGGGCAGGGAAGCCCGAGGGACAGGAAGAGATAAAATGCCCTACATGTTATCACTTCTTTTCATCTCCTCCTGTATTCAGTGAAGGCGGGTCTGCCCAGCATTTTGTTCCACCCCAGGATGAGGCTTCTGGTTAAAGACTTCTGTTAAATGGTTCTTTGTTTCTGCTGGAAGCAGTTCTCTATCTGTTTATGGGAGGCGGCACTCTCAAAGTATAGATCCCCAGGACACAGTGCTTGATAAAATTGCAAACTTCTGGCTCCATAGGATTCCCACTGATTGAGATGCTAACCAAAGATGGGAGAACCTTGGGTTGCAGATGAAGAGCTTGGGTTTTACAGTCAGATCAGTATGGACTAAATCCCAAGCTTCAGCTCCACTCCCTACTACCTATAGACCCTGCCCAGGTTATGTAATCTCTCTGGGTCTCAAGATCATCACTTGCGCAAGGGGAATGCTGAACACTCAAGAGGTATGGTGCTTCTGTGGTTATTGCAAGGATGCAGCAAGATAATGCTTGTTTAACCATGCTTGCCGTCTAGTAAACATTCACTGCATGCTAACTCCTCTTTTTATATAATACTGCATACAAAAAGTCTCAGGAGCTTATTATGTACAAGAAATAAACTTGGCCATCACAACCAGTGTTAAGAGTCTACCAGTACAGGTTTTGACAAGTCTGCAGACCAGCAACCGGACAGGGAGGTATCATGATCCACAGGAACTCTACCAGGACTCACAGCAAATTCTCAACAACGAGCCAGCCAGGAGAGGGCAGCAAGAGAGAGCCAGAGTCTTACTGTAGCCTTTCCAGTCACCATGCCTGAATGTTAGAGGCATTTGGTGTGGTCCAGGTTGGTACTAGTTTGAAAAGACACCAGATCTGGTGGGTGGAGACACAGTAGTGTGAATTTCACAGCTGGGTGGTGTACATTAGCATGGTGGGTGGTGACTATGTTTCTGACTCAGCACCTCCAAAGATATTTACTTTAAGAAATCACACAGGCATCACTCTATTGTAGGAAACAGGAAAACTTCATTGAGATGAGGTGGTAATCTAAACCAGGGACTGGCAAATTCTTTTGCACAGCCTGTGAGCTAAGAATGGTCTTTATATTTTTTAAGCATTGTTAAAAAAAGAGGAGGAGGGGAAAAATATCAATAGCAAAGAACAAAATAAAAATAATAAAATAGACAAGTAACAAAACCAAGAATATTGCGAGAGTTCATTTTTTCTGTCAACTTGATTGGGTCATGGGGTGCCCAGAGATTAAACATTATTTCTGGGGTATCTGTGAGGATGTTTCCAGATGAGATTAGCATTTGAATCAGTGGGCTGAGTAAAGCAAACTGGCCCTCATGGGTGGATATCATCCAGTTCCTGGAGGGCCTGAATAGAGTAAGAAGCAGAGGAAGGGAGATCTGCCTTTTGCCTGACAGTTTGTGCTGACACACTGGTCTACTCCTGCCTTCTAATTAGGACCTCACCCCTGGTGCCCCAGGTTCTCAAGCCTCTGGACTCGCTTAGACTGAAAGTATACCGTTGGCTTCCTTGGGTTTCTGGCTTGCAGATAACAGACTGTGGGACTTCTCAGCCTCCACGATCCCTTGAGCAATTTCTTATATATTATACATAAGATACAGTAGATAATACAGATATAGTTCCTATTGGTTCTGTTTCTCAAGACAAGAAAAAAAGAACAAAAAGCCCCACAGCATACTTAATGAGAAAATGTTGAGAGCACTTCCTTTAAGATCTGGAACAAGGCCTAGGAAGTCCCATTATCAGCACATTATACTGGTCGGCGTAGTAGAACACGGGGGAAAAAGCAAATTGAAATGTGGAAGGATTGGAAAGGAAGGACAAATACCCTTGCCGCTCTTAGGATTGTCTGGATGGAAAACCCAGCGTGATCTACAAATAAATTATTAAAATTGGTATGAGAGCTCAGGAAGTTTTCTGGATACAAAAGCAATATGTAGAAGTCAGTTGCATTTCTATTTACCCGTAACTGTTAGGAAATATAATTTAAAAAGATACCACCTATAAGAGCATGAGCAAATATCAACCCTTCAGAGTAAATCTAACAGAACATGAGAAAGCCGTTATGGAGAAAATTGTAAAACTTTACTGAAAGGCTTTAAAGGACCCAAGTAAGTGGAGAGACAGTATGCTCGTGACAGAAAGAGTCAATCTTATAAATATATCAGTTATCCCCAAACTGATATACATATTCTAGGCAATTCCAATCAAAATATGAACAAGATTTTTAAAAAGATACTCAACGAACTGATGCCAAAGTTTATTTGGAAGGGCAAAGGGCCAGGAAATGCCAGATCATTTTTTAAAGGACAGACACGTATGGCGGCAGAGGACATTTCCTTGATCAGATCTCAAGACTTCTTAGAAAACCATAGCAATTAAGAATAAATGAAAGAACTCCCACAACTCAAGAGCAAAAACAAACAAGCTGAAAACAAGCAAAAATAATACAAGAAAAACAAAACCTCAACCCAATGAAATAATGAGAAAGGACTTGACAAGACATTTCTCCAAAGAATTATATAAAGAGCTAATAGGCACATGAAGAGATGCCCAAATCACTAACTGTTACAGAAATGCAAAGAAAAACCAAATAAAATGCTGTTTCACGAGTGCCTGGGTGGCTCAGTTGGTTGAGCATCTGACTTGTGGTTTTGGCTCAGGTCAGGATCTCAGGGTCATGGGATCAGGCCCCACATCAGGCTCCACACTTGACCAGGAGTCTGCTTAAGACTCTCTGTCCCTCTCCCCTGCTCTCCCTCTCTCAGTATCTATTTAAAATAACTAAATACATCTTTTAAAAAATACCATTTCGCTCCACCACCCATTAGGATGGCTGTTATTAAAAACAAAACAATACATAAAAACTGAAAATATCAAGTGTTGATGAGGATGTGGAGAAATTGGAACATTTGTATATTGCTGGTAGAAATGGAAATGTAAGATGGTATAGGTAGCCTTTGTGAAAACAGTATAGCAGATACTCAAAATCATTAAACATCAAACTACAGCCCCACTTCTGGGTATGGATCCAAAAAGAATGGAAAGCAAGAACTCAGACATTTGCACATCTATGTTCTTAGCGGCATTACTCAACAGCCACCGTAGGTGGAATAGTCACAATATTATTATTTGCAATATTCTATAATAGGTCCAGTGATGGATGAATGGATAAACAAAATATGGTACATGCATATAACGGAATATTCCCAAAAGGAAAGACATTCTGACACGTGCTACCTGGATGAACCTTGATGACATTGCACTTGTGAAGTAAGCCATACACAAATCCCATGTGATTCCACTTATTCCACTTTCTAGGGCTAGGAAGAGTGGGAAATGGGGAATTATTGTTTGATGAGAACAGAGGTTCAGTTTGGGATTCTGACAAAGTTCCGGAGATGGAGGGTGTTCATGGTTGTATATTAAGTGAATGTACTTAATGCCACTGAAATGTGTACTTAAAAATGGTTAAGATGGTAAATTTGAAGTTATGAATAGTTTACCACATTTTTTTAAAAGATTGGGTGAGGGGTGCCTGGGTACCAAGTCAGCTGGGCGTCTGACTCTTAGTTTTGGCTTGGGTCATAGTCTTGGGGTTATGGGACAGAGCCCCACATCTGGCTCCACTCAGCATGGAGTCTGCTTGAGATCCTCTCTCTCCCTTTCAAGACAGAAAGTTTGGGAGCTTAGAGGGAAAAAAAAAACAACCACTCACACATGGAAAGTTGATTTCTGATGGAGAGGACATTGCAAATAAATGGGGAAGAAAGTAAAACTGGGAGGCAAGCATCTTATAGCAAGCACAAAAATCAAATCCAGGTAGATTAAATACTTAAAACACGAAAGATTTAACACTAAAATATGAAAGACAAAATAAGAAATTCTTAGAAGACAGTATCAGGAAATACCTTTATGACTCAGCTTGGTAAAGGTATCTTGGATAAGAAAAAATCTCACATGAAAATGAACAGCTTCTGTTCAAGTCACCATAAATAAAATGCAAAGGCAATTCCAAGCTGCAGGTAGATACCTGAACGTACAGAACTGATACCAGATTATAATCCTGTAAACCCTTAAAGAGCTCTTAGGAATCAATTTAAAAAATATCAACAGTCCATTCAAAAATAGGCAAAAGACATAAACAGGGCATTTCACAGCAGAGGAAAAGCAGATGATACATAAAAATTACAACCATAAGGAGCCATAGACCACGCCCATGCAACTGACAAAAATTAGAGTTGACAAGAATGAGATCAACCAAAACACTACCACTGACCACCATTGGAAGTGTAGATTATTACAATCTCTTGGGGAGCTGGTGGGGGGTGGGGATTAGCATCATCCAGGAGACTTGAAGGTGCAAGTGCCCTTCAGATTGGCCATTCCACGCATGGGTATGCACTCGAAAGAACAGAAGAGCTCCACGCAGTATGGGATACTCCCACAGCGGACTAGTATGTAGCAGTAAAAATGAACTACAGTGGGGCGCCTGGGTGGCTCAGTCATTAAGCATCTGCCTTGGGCTCAGGTTGTGATCTCAGGGTCCTGGGATCGAGCCCCATGTCAGGTTCCCTGCTCCGTGGGAAACCTGATGCTCCCTCTTCCACTCCCCCTGCTTGTGTTCCTGTTCTCTCTCTCTCTGTATCAAATAAATAAATAAAATATTTAAAAAAAAAGTACTACAGTGTCTTGCATCAACAGTAAGGAATCTCTAAAATGTAATGTTGGATGAAAGAAGTTACAGAAGAATATGTATTGTATTCTATAATATAGCATTAAAGTAGGCATCCACGCTCTGCAAGACCAAATAATATACTGCTAGAGATTTAAGTGTGTGCATGCATGTGTGTGTGCGTGTGTGTGTATGTGTGTGTGTGGGGGGAGTGAAACTATAAAGGAAAGCATGGCAGACGAATTCTGTGTAGGTGCTCCCTGATAGAGAGAGGAATATTGACTGGGGAGGGACATTCTGAGGCTTCTAAGAAACTCACACTGTTCTATTTCTTAATTTGGGAGGTGGGGATGCAGGTGTTTGTTTTGCTATTCTTTAAGATGAACATATGGCTTATAAGTATGCATGATACATTTCACAATTTTAAAAAATAACATAAAAGATAAAGAGCCTCTCCGTGATGATTAAGGATGCAGGAGAAAAGTCAAATCCTCTGAAGGGCAGGCAAAGGCAGGGCAGGCTGTCATACTCTGGACCAACAGGAAAATGTAGACCGAGAAGGCTTAATTTCTGAACATCTATTTTGGCCTCTCAAGCATTTTTCCCTTTCTTTTTTTTTTTTTTTAAAGATTTTATTTATTTATTTGACAGAGAGAAATCACAAGTAGGCAGAGAGGCAGGCAGAGAGAGAGAGAGAGGAGGAAGCAGGCTCTCCGCTGAGCAGAGAGCCCGATGCGGGACTCGATCCAGGGACCCTGAGATCATGACCTGAGCCGAAGGCAGCGGCTTAACCCACTGAGCCACCCAGGTGCCCCCATTTTTCCCTTTCTGAAACTGCCTTTCCCTGCAACCCAGAGGGGCTGTCTGGTGGGCACGCAACTCAGGACAGTTAATTAGGGTACCTCCTCTCGTCTGGCTTCTGTGATTAATATAGGGATGAACAGAGGTCCCAAGCCAGCCCAGTCAGAGCTGTCCATGTCTCTCTGTTGGAAAATCAAGAAAGAGGTAACATTGCTATATGTAATGCATGGTGAGCCTAGAGCTCCATGAAATCAGCCTGAAAATGAAGCCAGCAGAGAGAAAAGCAGAAATGAGGACTGGAGAGTCACAGAGGGGCAGAGAGAGGGTAAGAGACAGACAAAGTCCTCATCCTGTCATTTGAGTGCCTTGATCCAGCTATTCCTGATTCCCATCATGGAGACAGTTGTGGATCCAGCTGTGATAAAAAACGTGCTGTGTAGCACAGAATTTTGTATCAGGAGCAGGGGTTTGCAAGTGACAAGCCCTAATATGTGGCATGGGCCGTATTGGGGTAGGGAGCGGAGCAGTGTGGAGCTCCCCCTCCCTGACGAGGAAGTGAGCAGTGTCTGATATGTGGAGCAAAGCTGCTAAACCCTCTCCTGTTGAGTCTGGGGATTCAGACTACAACACTCAGTGAGTTTGGAAATTCAAAGACCTTGTTTTTTTAAAAAAAAAAAAAAAAAAAGCCAGGTAATGGGTGTGCGATGGCTACATCTTCAGTCTTTTAAAAATATTTTATTTATTTCTTTATTTAAGAGAGAGAGAGCACACATAAGTCAGGGGAAGGGCAGAGATACAGACTCCCCACTGAGCAGGGAGTCCGATGTGGGACTCAATCCCAGGACCCTGGGGTTATGACCTGAGCCAAAGGCAGACGCTCAACTGACTAAGCCACCCAGGTGCCCTTCTTCTGCCTTTAGAAAGGTACTCTTAACAAAAAGATACACTTGAATCTCAGCTCACCTTTCTGAAAGCAGGGAAATGGGAAAACAGAGCCACAAGATCCTCCTTGTGCCTGTGGCCAGTAATTCAACTGAGCTGGGAACCAGAACACCGTCTTCTGGTATTGCAAAAGTCAGATCCCTGCATGGGGCTAAGGTTGGTGCCTGCACAGTCTGGAAGAAGGAAAACACAGTGGGAGATAAGAGAGGAAGGCTGGAGAGGGCTTCTTCCCAGCAGCTCTTGCTGGGCCCTCCCAGTCTAGCCAAAGTGACTATTCCCCACAGTGTGGACTGATTCCATTGGGAAAGAGCCTGAGGGCAAGCAGGCTGATTAGCCCTGCCCCCCTCCAAAGCCTCCCCTGCCCCGCTACCCAGTGTGTCCAGGGCAGAGGCCAAACAGCTGTAAACCTAAATGAGAGCTAGGGAAGAGCAGAGCCCAGAGATGATGTTAGCAGACAGACAGGGGTGAGGACAGGATCCAGATTCCAGAGCCTGACTTGACTGGGCTCCAGTGCCGGTTGCCAGCTCACAGACTTATCAGAAAACTTACTGCTGGGGCACCTGGGTAGCTCAGTGGGTTAAAGCCTCTGCCTTCGGTTCAGGTCATGATCCCAGGGTCCTGGGATCGAGCCCCACATCGGGTTCTCTGCTCTGCAGGGAGCCTGCTTCCTCCTCTCTCTCTGCCTGCCTCTCTGCCTACTTGTGATCTCTTTCTGTCAAATAAATAAATAAAATCTTAAAAAAAAAAAAAAAGAAAGAAAGAAAGAAAAGAAAACTTACTGCTCAGCAACTGTCTCGAGTTTAGAGACTCATACTGCCAGAGACACCCCCTCTAGCAAACCACAGCATGAGATTGCTCAACCGCTGGGGCCCAGCCTGGACCTCTGGGCTGAGAGCCTCGTAAAGGGCCTGCTGGAGGATACAGTCTCCAGAAGACACATCCTCTCTGATGCCACTCACGGAAAGCAGTGAGCCAGGGAAAGTCTTCCAGAGAGCAGAGCCCCAGGCACCCTTGGATGGTGGAGGAACTCCTGTCTTCCAGTAGGTAGGATCTGGCTTCTTGCCAGCCATCTTCTGCAGCCTGTTGGTGGAGTGATCACAACAGGCTGTTTCCCCCCAGTCCCTTTGTTCAATGCCAAGTGGCTTTTCTTCCCAGGGTCTTATTTTGTTTCTGCCACCATTAAAGGATGCCGGGGTGTTGAACTTAATCGCTAGCTGTCAGCTGACAGATTCTTAACAGTAACATCCAGACCCGACCAAGACGAATGTGCAGCCGCCAGCTCTGCCACAATGTGGGCAGCCCGTACCAGGCTGGGTGGCGCATTTCTGAAATGGTATGCTAGGCAGTCAAGGGGTACAGTGCAGTGGTTATCTATTAGTTTCTTTCTGCCCTGTAATTAGTTTACTTATGTTCTCCCCCCCCACAAAAGTATGTCTAAGTCCTAACTCCCAGCACCTCTGAATATGAATTTATTTGGGAAAAGGGTCTTTGCCGATGTAATTAAGGGAGGGATCTCCAGAAGAGATCGTTATAGATTAATCCAGTGGATCTTGAATTCAGTGATGCGTGTCTTTACAGGAGGATGAGACACAGAACGAGAGAAACCCAGAATGAGCAGCCACAGCCCAGTAGAGGCGGAGACTGGGAGGTTAGGGCAGTAAGCCAAGACTGAAGACTGCCGGGGGCCAGAGAAGCTGGAGGAGGCCGGGAAGGGTAATCCCCTTGGGTCTTTGCAGGGAATGTGGCTCCGCCAACAACTTGCCATCAGACTTCTGCCCTCCAGAACGGCGAAATAATATATTTTTGTTGTTTTTAGCCACCAAATTGTGGAAATTTATTGTGGCACCCCCGAGAAACTCATTCACGCCCAGACATTTGACTGTCCCTCCCCCAGCGGGGCTGTCAGTCACTCCCTCAGACCCAGGGGACCTGTCAAAATGCCCCGTCCCCAAGATCACCTTGGTTGGTTTGGGGATGGTCACTCCAATGGACTATTCATCTGTCCCCAAAATTCGTATATGAGAATCCTAAACCCCAGGAGATGGGCCTCTGGGAGGTAATGACGTGATGAAGGTAGAGCCCTCGTGAATGGGATTAGTGCTTTTGTAGAGGAGACCCCACAGAGCTCCCTTTCCCCTCTGCCTTGTGAGGTCTTCATGAGAAGATGGCCATCTGCCAGCCAGGAAGCAGGCTCTATCCAGACATCAAATCTGCCAACATCTCGGTCTTGAATGTCCCAGACTCCAGAACCATGAGAAATAAATGTGTGTTGTTTAAACCCCTTGTTTGCGGTATTTTTGTTTTAGCACCCCAAACAGACTCAGACAGTCACACAACCCAGAGCAGGCCATCGGAGTTACCTTTTGTATTTGTATAGCTGTTGGGAAAGAAGAGTTTCTTGCCCTTAGATCGCCAGATACAAGGACAATTTCTCTCCCTCCATAGAAGGAGCTGCCCTGAGAAGAGAGCCAGCTGAGAAGGAAGCAGGGCCAAGGGGTAGGAAGGGAGAGGCTATCCCTGACCCTACAAACAAGCATAGCTAAATACAGATTTCCCTCTGGGACTTTTCGGCCAGTAAATTCATCTTTCTTACGTAAGTCGTAAGTTGGGACTGTCACTTGCAAACCCCGGGTCCTGATCTGCACATTCAGAGAGGTAGCTAAGCCCAACTGATCTCCTCAGCCACGGGGAGCCCAGACTTGGGGGAGCAGCATAAGTAGAGGTCTCCTCAGGTGACAGGGTTGAGGCTCCTGGCATCTCTGGCGCTCATGGTCTGGGCCACTGGACCAGGTCCAGTCCACCCAGCTGGACAGCCAGCCAGTGCCTTATCTGAAACGCTGAGGTGATTACCACAGACAGAATCCCAGTCATTCCAAAGAACAGATTTGGCAGCAAGTAAAGTTCAAGCATGGAGGTAAAATCGCATCATCACGAACAATGAAAGTTTCTGTAAAACATGAAGATTTGCTTCTACTGAACCACAGAATGTGAGCGAGATGCCAACAACGGATCTGGAGCACAAGGCGTTCCCTGGCCCGGGCAGCATCGCCTTCCACCAGTGCTTTCTCTAGCCTTCTGTGCTCCTTGCTGAGGAAAGTCACTGCTCACAGAAAGTCCAATCCACCACAAATTCACCAGCTGAGACCTGTTTCCTACCTGAAGTCTTAAATCCTGCTGAACCGTCAACCCCCCAGGCCAAATGCCATAACTGAAGGAATTCAGAAACCCCAGAGAATAAAGAACCCCTGGGCAAATGCAAAAATCCCATGTATTCTTACAACCCAGAGGAGGGATGGTGGTGTTGCTTTCTTTTGCTTAGCTCCTGGAGGGCAGATTAGCTCTGTCCTCAGCTTACTGGCTGTGCAGCTTCTACAAGTCTGATTGTCAAGGCCAAAGTGCGCTTCTATTAAAAAAATTGGATAAACCCTGAAGAATTTTTTTTTTTTTTTTTTTTTTTTTTACAAAGGACCTTAACCTGATGCCTCAGGCTTCCTGAGTGAGAGTTAGAAGTTTCTGAAAAAATAGTCCATTCCTTCACCATCTGTAGAGCACCTTCTATCTGCTGGCAACGTTCTTCCGCCCCGGAGCTGCTGATGGGGAGACTGGTGAGTGAGATCGTGAGAGCAGAACCAGCAGTCGTGGTCTGCGAGATGCTGCCTGAGCTGAGCTTTGACAGACAACTGGAAGTTAGCCCCAGGAGGAAGGTAGAAGAAGGCCCTGCTGGTGAAGGCATGTCCTGAGGCATGAACCTACAGCCCCTCGAGTGGTGGGCACACTTGTCGTCAAGATGGAGTGGGGACAGAAAGGTAGGCAAGAAATTACTTGGAAGGGTCAGGTGATTAACCGAAGGCACGTAAGCTTGATCGGAGGTCTCTGGGAGCCCTGAGGAGCAGGAGGATGCCCTGAGCCAAAGGCATTAGAGGGATGACTATGGCAGGACTCCAACAGAGGACAGGACTAGAGGTAGTCCCTCAAGAGTCCTTTTCTTTGCCATATCTGGGTGAGAAGCACTAAAGTCTTTCCCCAATGGTATGAGAATGGAGGAGAATGGTATGAGAATTACAGGAGTTGGAAGAGCTGGATTCACTGGAATTGTTACCAGATTGAAAGCAAAAGATGCAATGAGAAGTGGGATTCCAAGATAATGACTAGATTTCCTTGTTCTGGCACAGGCAGCTGGCGTAATGATACCATTCCTGAAAATTAGGGACATAAGAAGGTGGGTAAGTCTTGGAAGAGTCTGATGAGGAGTCTGGCTTTAGAATGTGAAGTGGGAGGAGCCTGGGGACAGCCACAGCAGCAGTCCATGAAAAACTGGACATTGAGGACCCAATGGCAGGACGGAGAGCAGGGAGGACACCAAGGGAGAAGGCAAGAAGAGGAGTGAGTCAGAAACCGAGGTGCAGGGGACATTCAGGGAATGAGTGGAACAGGAGGCCTCCATAAAGAGACCATAAGGAGATGGAAAACAGTGTCCAGCAAAGTAAAGTGGAAACCTAGAGAGCAGAGGCACCTCGAGAGAGAGGCTCAAAATGTGGGCGTGTGCAATAGTACCAATGTTCTAGACAGATGGAGTCACCTCCGGGAAGAAAAACACCAGCTGGACCTGGAGAATGGCTGGCTTTCATGACATCCATCTTGGCATTTGATCATGGGAACATATACTGGATCACAATGGGTGATGGAGGTCTGAATGTATAGGCGGACAGTGTTGACAGCTAGTGTAGACAATTCTTTCAAGAAGCTTGACTGTGAGGAGAGAGAGAAAGGGACACTGAAGGGAGAAGTCAGAGAGAAATACGGGATCAAGAACAGAGTCCTGTTCAGGCAGGAGAGACTGATGAGAATATCGGTAGACAAGAGGGTAATGACATGAGCAAGAGAACACAGAGGTGGGTTTCTGAGGGAGATGGGCATCAGCGGCACACAGAGAAGGTCATCCATTGGCAGGGGCGCACCCCTTTCCTGGTATGGCAGGAATGACCAGGGAAGATCTTGAGAATTTCTTGGGCCCTCAGTTTTGTTCAGTGTTATCAGTGGACAGGTTGGATCCTCTAATATGATAATGACCGACAAAGCAATGGAGGTTCAAACAGGGCTTGATGGAAAAGGAATAGTCAGGAGGAGACACCAAGGACCAAAAGGGACAGGAAAGGGTCTAGGGACACTTGGAAGGGTTTCCCAGCAGCCTTGGGAGCCCAGGACTCTAATGGTCCAGATGATGTGATGGACAATTCCTCCTATAGCAGTCAGAGTCCCAGGAAGGAGCAGGGTGATTTAGCTTGATAGACACACACAGAAGGATAAATGGGCAAGAGGGATGAGAGAAAGATGCAGATTAGAGTGAAATCCCAACCACCACAGTCAAGTGAAGCCAAACCCTGAGTTAATAGCAATCACTGGTCTAGGTGTTTAGCACAGGGGCCAGGTCACATCTGTGTGTAGGCTCGAGTCCCTCTTCAACAAAGACAGTGTCTGGGGGCAGACAGAATAAAAATGGAAAGAGCAGGAGTTTTAGAGTCAGGCAGACATGGGATTAAAACTGTCCCTACCATTTCCTTTACTGAGCTCACATTTTTGGTCCACAAAATAGGAAAAATACATGCTTTGCAGAATGTACAAGGATTAAATGAGACGGTTAACACAGAGCAAGCCTGCTAGGCTGTAGACTCCATCGGGTGCCTGTTTTGTTACTCAGGGCTCTGGGTCTGCCTTGAGCAGGTGCTTGGCACATGGTAGGGCCTCAACACATGCAAAGTTCCTCCTTCATCTGTTAGGCAATATACTTCAAACTACCTTCTCTGTCCCTAGAGAAGGGATTACTATTGGTATTCCCTTTTTTGGTCCATCCAAGCTGTTACTTGCAATGATAAGAATGGAACGTTGATCTTTACTTCCTTTCCTTCAACCAGGTTGCTATTGAACTCAGCGCTTTCAGAAACGCAGGCACCATGGAAGTTGACCTCTAAGACCACAGAACTGCCAGACCACATGGCTGCCCAACCACCCACCAAACATGTGGCTTGTTCACTTCATTACAGTCCTGTGGGCTCGTGGGTAATCTTTGATGATGTGGGGAGAAGGTTCCCTCTTCCACACATGCAAGGGTGGACTCCAGGAGAATGGAAGGAGCTGGGATCTTTCCTTCATCAGTTATCCCGGACTCAAGATCACAAGGAATAGTGACTCTCTGGAGACAACCTCTGGAGTATGAAATTGACATTGCAGGTTGGGGAAGTTGTTGAATGATCCAGAAGAAAGCAAACAAATAAACAGCCAATGCCAATGCTACCCTTGCTAGGAGGTTTGGGTGGTAAGGGGACAAGGCTGCCCAACCCAATGGACAGTCAGTCTGACATTCCAGCAGGAGATAACCACGCTATACCACCAGAGGTGTTTGTCTGAAACATAGAGCCAAGAGCTGCCCTGGATTTCACTAAAGAAGAAATCCAAGAGTAAATCAGGCATCCCTAAGAAGTGGAGCTCAGGTAGGCTGAGAATCTGGCAGCCTGAGTAGGCACTAGCCACTCCAGATTCAAGTCCAAAGCGCACCTCTGGGATGTTATGGCCCCATGACCGTGACCTGCTCTCAATTTCTGCCCTCCCTTTCTTCCTTTTAGTAAGAGAACTCCTACGTGTTCGTTGGGCACATTTAGTTAGCCCAGCTACAGACTACATTTTCCAGACTCACCGGCAGCTAAGTGTGCCCCAGTTCTGGTCAAAGAGCGATCCGAGCAGAAGGACCTGAATAGCTTCTGAGGGACGTCATCGAGAAGGGGGCTGTTTGCCTGCAGGCAGGAACAGAAGGTGGACATGGTTGAGAAGCTACAACTAGGGTGAAGAGGGGGATACCCTAGGCCCTGAAGGGGTGAGAAGAAACACAGGTCAAGGAACTTTGATTCCTGAATGACCCTACGGAGCAGAGTTGTTTCCTGTTCTGCTCTGACCTTCTACCTCCTGGCCAGTAGGTGAAAGGGAAATATACTTCTATCCTTTTGGAGCCAATGTATTTTGGGGTCTTTTGGTTACAACTTACTCTGTGCCCAAAGTCCTACAGAGCGTTTCCCAGAGATACAGATACTAACAGCTTGAGTACCCAGTGGGATATTTATTAAAAATTTATAGTGTACCAGGCACGATTCTAGACACCGTGCATATGTTATCTCATTTAATCCATCCAGTGCTCCTTAGATAAGGGCTGTGGTCTCATTTGACAGAAGGAGGCCCTGGGAGATACAATTCTTTGTCTGAAGATGCTTAGCTACTGAGTAGCCTAACTAGTAGTCAGACCAGTATCTGGATGGAGAGCCTACCCTTAGCCACTATGCTTTTCGGAGCAGAATGTCTTTAGTTCCATGCAGTGTAAAGGACACAGCTTACTTTTACTAACTTTTCTTCAAAATCATTGCAGAGCCAAGGCAAGTCATTTGGTTTCTGTGCTGTCAGTTTTCTCCAAGAGAACACAGGAAAGGGACCCAAACTATCGATCTCACAGAACTGCTGGAAGGAGAAAATGAACTCACATATGTTTAAGGAATGCTTTCAAAACTACCAAGTGTGGCACAGGTGAAATAGCACCTTAATGCAGGCCGGGAAATACTTAAAATCAAAATAAGAAAATGCACTCATGGTGTGCCTGGGTGGCTTGGTCGTTAAGCGTCTTCCTTTGGCTCAGGTCATGATCCCAGGGTCCTGGGTTCAAGCCCCCATCAGGCTCCCTGCACCGCGGGAAGCCTGCTTCTCCCTCTCCCACTCTCCCTGCTGTGTTCCCCCTCTCTCTGTGTCTCTGTCAAATAAATAAAATCTTAAAAAGAAAAAAAAAGGAAAGAAAATGCACTCAAATTTTTTTTAAAGCAAATGTCATCTAGCAATTTGGCAGATCGCCTGGAAAGGCTGTGGAATCTGCAAAGGAGAGGGGTATGTCTGGTTTTGTGCATCTGTCACCCTCAATGGAAAAGGGGAGAGATTAACTGAAATTCATTGAAAGAGAGCACACCTGTGTGCCTGGTGTGCACGCATGCAGTCACACACACACACACACACACACACACACACACACACACATAGTCCCATGCACACACACTCAATAGAAGGCTCGATATAAAAGAATCATTATTATTAAGACCAGGAGTAGCAGCAATTTGCAATGCCCATGGGAACTGGACAGGTACAGAGGTCGGGGAGTTGCGGTGGTGGGGGTGGGGGGAGGGCAGGCAATGTGTTTGCATGTGAGTGGGGACTGCTGTGTAAGTCTGGTGTCCAGGCCTCTGAGAGTCAAACATGAAATCTCCCATTTTCCAAGGAAGCTCCTATTAATCAATAAATAAAACACCTCAGAGGCCAGCAACTGATCTCTGGGACTTAGCCCTGCTGCCAGATGTCATATCTGACTCTTTCAGATGCTTCATCATCATTTTGGACAAGCCACAGTCGGCTCCTGACCCTGCCCTGCCCTTCACCCCAGGCCACCTTCCTCTTCCTTCTTCCTCATCTCCACTCCACCCCCTGGTAAAGCCAGCTTTCTCTTTGCTCCCTACTCTCAGACCTCCCCTTCCCTTCCTTCTAGAGCATACCCAGTGATCTTGAAGACACAAAGCAGCTTCCCTCCTCTGCGTGCCAATCAATGCCAACCTTCTCCTTTCTGCCAACATAATCTCAACCTGCTACCCGCCCCCAACGTATGATAATTTTTGCACACGGTCTCAGGAAGCAAGGCGGATTATAGTTAGCTCTCAATTGTCCGCAATGAAGGAGGGGGGGCAGGGAGACACAGATAACATGAGAGAAGAGACACTCCAAAGTCACAAGGCTTTGCCTTTAGCGTTTGGTGGCGCATGGCGCAAGGTCCGAAGCCTGTCACTGCAGCCCCCAGTGGAGACGGAGACAAGCCTGATAAGCCGTGGAATGGGACTCACAGAGCTCAGCCCCCCGTCGATGATCAGGCTCCTGCCTCCACGCCCCTTTCCCCCTCCTTCAAGAGCCCTGCCTAGGTTCAGGCCAACGGCCCCATGCCGGCCACAGCCCCCATGACCATCCCCGTTGTGGCCATTAGCTTCACTGCCGTGTCCCAGGCAAGCCTGAGGTCCCAAGACCGAGAGTTATACTGACAGGTTTCAGTTTTACTTTCTCTGCTTTCACAGGACCTTGGTTTTCTAGGGCATAGTGGCTTGGACCTCTAGGCCCCAGCAGGAGAGGGGACAGAATGAGAAACACCACCCACACCTGAGGGCATCAGGTGCTGCCTGTCAGGAGCTGAGCCCTGACCTTCAGAGGCTCCCCCCCAACCACCCCCGTGGGGAAAGAATTTCAGGGAACAGCCCCTGGGTGGTGGCGGCGCCGGGGGGCGGGGGGCATGTGTGTGCTGTCCTGGGGGGAGGGGCTGTGTCGTGTTCTGTGCCCTCCTGACTTACTGTTGGTTTGGGACGTCGTCGGGACTAGGGCTACAAACAGTTCCTCTCTTTGTTTCCACGCCTCGCAGAATGTGCGCTTCCCCCAAAAGGCATAAAGGTCCCCTTTCTTCGGCTCGCCCGCGCCACCGCGCCGCTGGGGCTGTTCGTGGGGCACGGGTCTGGGAGCCCAGGCCAGACCCAGCGCTGACCGTGGCAGCCTGCAGCCCGTGCTCACTTGGTCCCTGCCCTGGCGGGGTGGCCTCCCGAGGCCTCCTGGGCGGGCAGCCAGCTCCGGTTCTTAAAGTGGCAGAGCCTCCAATGGTGCTTCCTGCAGGAGTCAGCCTGCCCTCCCTGGAAAAGAGGACGTGGAATTCACGGGGCTTGGGGGAACTTTGAAAAGTCCTGATGCCTGAATGGCAGCCCCAGAAACTGTGATCCAGGAGTAGGGCTGAAGCACTGTCCCGGAGATTCTAATATGCACTGAGTCTTGGGAATCACCCCAGCACTTCTTGGACCTCAGTGTGCTCAGGGACCATGAGCAGATCCCCTTCAAAGGCAGATTCCGATCCAGAAGGTAGACGGCCAAGGTTCTGCATTTCCATCCAGCTTCACAGACCACGCCCAGGGGATGGTGGTGTCAGTACCCTGCCGCCCCCATGGGGAGTCCGGGACCTCCTCCCTCACCGAGGCCAGCTGTTGTGAGGGTTCACCGAAGAAGGGCTCAGGGGATGGTGGCTCCCTCAAGGGTAGAACAGGATCTACTTTCCTCTCCTGCTTCAAAGCCACCTGACTTCTCTTTTGCCCCAGGATCAAGCCTAAATACCACCTGAGTTCCCTCACCGAATGGTCCCTGCTCACATCCGTGGCTTCCGCTCCTGCTTCTCCTGAGTCTCCGCACCCCCAACCTCAAAACACGAGTCACACGCATGTAGGCCAACGGCTGGTCCTCCCTTTCATCTCTGGGATCTTGTGTGCCCCTCCCAGACCTGGTTCCCCCTTTCCATCCTCTGCTCCCCTGGCTAAATTCTTCCCTTCCCTGATGCCTTGGCACAGGTGCGAGCTTCCTCCAGACAGCATTTGCTGGCTCCCGAGTACAGGACAGGTGCCTCCTCTGGGTTCCCAGCTGTACTTCTCCTCCCAAAGCCGCAAACCCTTAGGCTTTGCTTGTTTCTCTGCCTCTGATGGTTGGAAGCTCCGGGAACCTGAGCTCATGACTGTGTTAAATAATATTGGAATGAATGAGTGAGAGAACAATAGAATGAATGGATGAATTACTCGAATGAATGAATGGAAGTTCTCTTATATTATAGAATCAGGAACCCCATGTTCCTGATTCCACCCAACCAGGCTGCTACCTCTGACCAGCCAGACCCTCCTCCCGTGTCACTTTGCCAAGGTCCCCAGCGACCACAGATGCTCCTCCTTCACCATCTCCAGCTCCAGCTTTGCCTGCAGAGCCCCAGAGTGGGAAGTTGCTCTGATGGACGTCCTGTTTCTAGCAGATGAACTAAAAGTAAAAGGTAGATATCACATTGGTCCTAAGTCACAGAGGAGCCAGAGCCCATGTTAAACTTTATTGGACGCTAACCCAAAGATGGAAATAACCCAAGTGCCCACCAGCAGATGCATGGATAAACATCACGTGTCCTATAAACACAGAATGGGATCTCTAGAAAAGGATGGAAGTCTGTACACACCACAACATGGATGAACCTGGAAGACATTCCGCTAGGTGAAAAAAAGTCAGACAACAAAGGACAAATATTACCTGATTCTACTTACATGAGGTACTTAGAAGAGTCGGATTCGTAGTCAGATGAGTGGTTACCAGGGGCTGGGGGAGGGGAGAATGGGGAGCTTCTGTTTACTGGGTACAGAGCTTGTGTTTGGGACGATGACAAAGTTCTGGAAATGGATGCACCGACACTGTGAAGGTCCTCGATGCCACAGAACTGTGCACTTAAACATGTTGCAAATGGTAAATTCTGCATGTCTATATTTGACCAAACACATATAAAAGGCTTTATTAGTATCCTAAACCACAGGGACACCTTAACTAACGCCCACCCCACAAGCGGTGATTATTTATAAAGAATCTTTGTAAAGATCTTCAGGGCCTGGAACACACCCTGGCCTTTTCTTTCTGTTTTTTCCCTTGAGGCATAAAGCTGAAATGGAAAGCCTCAGAAGGTTAGGCTGTGGGGACTACCAGAGGTACAGGAATGTCAAATATTTACAGTTGGTTTCTTCAGGGGGGTGAGATCCGGCAAAACTGCTAGGGGAGGCAACCAGTACAATGTTCCGATAGCATCAGAGTGTGCTTGGGGGAAGAAGCAGTTGCTTGTGTCCAAAGAATTTAGGAGTATAATCAAGCTATTGTTGGTAATTGCTTAGCTAACGCGAGTCCCCCTCAAATAAACAAACAAACAAACAAACAAACCCAGGTGATTATGGTATGACAGGTGACTGACACTATTCCAGAGTTAAGGAAGGGGTAGGCCATGGAAGGGTGATAGAAATGGGAATTCGAGATGCCTTGCCCAGCCTGAATTTGACAGGAAGCTTCCAGAAGTGGCTGCCCCTTGATAGTGGTGGGGCTGAGGGATCAGTCCTCAAAAGTAGATCTGGCCTCCGGTAAACCTGAGGTTTCTGCCAACTGCTGAAGAGAGATCAAAGGCCATGTCTTGCTCTGGCTCAACGGAGACCTCGAGGAGAAACCACACGGCATCGGCCCGCAGCCAGCAACCCTCGGCCTCATTTCACTCATTTTACATCAGCCCGGGGAACATGCAAATCCCTGTCTGCTGCGTCCACAGAGGTAGCCAGGAAGGACTGGATTCTGGTTGTCGGCTCTTGTCTCCAGCGGCCTTTCTGCCTTCTCGGGCATCATACAACTTCCCCTTTCTGCAAAGCGCACCTGTTACTCTGATCTCTCGTCTGCTCGACTCCTGGAAGGGAGAGCAGGGAGGGAGATCCCTGGGTATTACAGACTGCACCTAACACCTGGCAGAGGAGGCCCCCAGAGTATAGGGGAGCCAAGGTATGAAGACCTCCAGGCGTCACAGCCCCGCAGTACCAGGGAGGAACACAGGGCTGGCTTCATCACGTCCCTCATCAGCAGATCTCATATCAACTTTTACTTCCTCTGAAAGTGTCCCTGGCCTCCTAGACCAAGCTGGCACCTTCTATTGTAATTTCTCC
This sequence comes from Mustela nigripes, assembly GCF_022355385.1. NCBI lineage: Eukaryota > Metazoa > Chordata > Mammalia > Carnivora > Mustelidae > Mustela > Mustela nigripes. Next base: position 116,260,337 of record NC_081569.1, read on the forward strand.
TAACTGCTAGATTCTTCCTTCAAATCACTTTAGGGAACTCTAAATTCATAAAATTATTTGCTTTTCTGATTTTCCCACTAGACATTAAGCTGCACGAGAGCAGGAAGCATATCTGTTTTGCTGCCGGGTCCCCTGTTCTAACACAGGGACTGGCACATAGTAGGTGCTCCGTCAGCGCTTGGCTGGGTCAGTCAAGGGGAGCCAGAGGAGAGTTCTAAAGGATCTCACTGGGGCCCTGAAATTCACCTTGCTCCCATGTTTGCTGCAGCTTATTCCAGAGTTACATTATAAGAGCTTTATAAGAGCTACTACTTCCAACCATAGCAGTAATCACGGTAACTGCTTACTGAGTTCCTACTATTTGCCATGTTCATGTTTTATCTTATTTAGGGGTTTATCTCCTTTGATCCGGACAAGTGCAATAAGCTCTACAGTGACACCCTACCAGCGACGAGAACATCAAAGCTCTGAAGGGCGAAGTGTCTGGCCCACCATCCTAGGGACACCAAGCAGAGAAGCAGGGATTTGACTCTTGCTGGGTTTTGTCATGTAAACTCCATGAAGGAACTGAGGCTCAGAGAAGCCAAGCAACCTATACAAGGTCACACAGCTAGGAAGCCACAGGCAGGTTTCAAACTGGACTCTGATTCCAAAAGACTAGTCTGCAAAAGAATGTCAAATCTCATTTTAGACAGTGACCAGGGAGTGAGTCCACCAGGAGGAATCAGAGCCGGAAATTCCAAGTCCACTGAACAGGGACTAGAAGGTGCTGCTGAAGGGTCTGGAGGCCCGGACCCTTGGGGCCCACGGCACATTCCTGTCTGCCTCCTTCTCCCTGTAAAGCTCCCTGCCTTCACAGGGCCTGCCTGGCCCTCAGCCCAGCCCCTCTCCTCTGTGGTGCCAGGGCCCCATGCAGTTGGGAGTTCCCGAAAGGCTAAGTCACCTCATCCCCTGTCTTAGGGACAGAGCAGCTCTTGAGTTCATTTCGCTGGCAGAGCGGGGGCGGGGGGGGGGGGGGTCGCGACCCCTGTTGGAAAGGGAGGAGATTCCATAACCATGGCTGACCTGCTACACAAGGCGCCGCTTGGTTTTTAGAGTTCTCGAAATTGCATTTCTCAGCCGCAAATAAAGCCATTGTCATGGCAGAATTTCCTGTTTTGCACAGATCAACCATATGAAAAACAGAAAGAGGCAAGAGGCAAGAGGCAAGAGGCCGGGATCCATTGTGTCTGCTCAGCTGCTTGACTTCTGGGGCTGGTTTAGGGGCAGGCAAAGACACACGAAGGGCATGGGGCCACCAGCCCTCCTTTCCACTGCCTGCTGCTCCAGCATCCCCAGATAATTCACAGTACATTTCCCCCAACTGGTCCCGGCACGCTGGTCATTTCCGCTCATTCTCCACACGACTTGCAGACCAAGAGCCCCCAGGTGGTATTTTTGGTCACGTCGTCTGTTTGTTCCAGACCCTCCAGTGCCCTTTCCAAAGACCACAGAGTAAAGTCTGAAGACTTAGCCAGCCATCTTAGCCTTCCTGGCGTGACTGTGATCATATTTACACAGACCCTGCTTCTGGGGTAGAAACCAGGGTGTAAAATTTAAGAGGGCACCGAAGAACTCAGTAACGGAAAGTCCTGAGTCAAAACGAAAAATGAAAATTAATGGAAGAAAACTCATGATGAGCAAAATACCAAAATTTCACATGAAGACGGGGTCGGATCCTGCACTAGTATGACCCCTCCCTGGCCTGTTCCCCGTCTCCCACCCTCCCCTGCTCAGCTCCTGACCCCTCACGACCTGCTTTGTTTTTTCCTAGCACGTCTCACCATCCGATGCATCCTGTCATGTATTTCTCTCCGGTCACTGCACTAGAATCTAAGCTTCGTGAGAGCAGGGCCTGGTGTCTGTTTGTTCATGGCTGAATCCCCAAACCTGGAATGAGCCCCAGTCTGTGGCTCATACTGGATTAATATTTGCTAAATTAAATCTCTTCGTCTATCTCTTATGGGCAACTTCAACATATAAGGCACATACACGAAGGTTTTTAGTTAGTATGAAATCATGTTCTACATTCAGCTTTATGTAATTACTTAGAAAGGCAGCCGCTGGAAGTATTTGGGTTCAGGGGCGCCTGGGTGGCTCAGTTGGTTAAGCAACTGCCTTTGGCTCTGGTCATGATCCTGGAGTCCCGGGATCAAGTCCCGCGTCGGGCTCCCTGCTTGGCAGGTAAGTCTGCTTCTCCCTCTGACCCTGCCCCTTCTCATGCTCTCATGCTCTCTCTTTCTCAAATAAATAAATAAAATCTTGAAAAATATTGAAAAAAAAAGAAATCTTTGGGTTCACTTGAACATTAAAATCTGAACATTGATATTACGGACACTTGTGGGCATCACCCCACAGCACCCTCGTTTTACTTTGTTATTGCGTGTTTTTTTTTTTAATTATTTATTTATTTATTTGAGAGAGAGAGAGCATAAGTGGGAGGGGCAGAGAGAGAGGGAGAGAAAGAAGCTTAAGTGGACCCCACGCTCAGTGTCGAGCCCAAGGTGGGGCTCCCAAATCATGACCCTGAGACCACAGCCTGAGCCTAAACCAAGAGTCAGATGCCTAACTGACTGTTTCACCCAGGCGCCCCTATTTTCTTTGTACAGTCTATGCAGAATCTGATTTGCCAAGGTAAGCAGTTGCAAAGTATAACTATTAAAAGAAAAAACCTCAAACTGTAAATGCGTGAATTGCATGGTATATGAACTATAACGCCAAAAAAGCTGTTAAGCAAAATAGTTCCTCTTGCAACTCTTCTCTAGATGGATGAAGATTTTCTTTTATGAAATAGAGATGGAAGGAAACACTCACTTCCTCAGTCGGGACGAAAATCTGTCAACCTGAGACAAAACTCAATGTGTCGATGCTCTCTACCATCTTGAAATTTAGCCCGCAACTTGCCCAGGAGTGTGTTCTTCTTTTTACAATTTTAAAATGGTTTGAAAGAGGGGTGCCTGGCTGGTGCAGTCAGTGGAGCATGTGACTCTTGACCTCAGGGTCATGAGTTCAAGCCCCATGTTGGGTGTAGAGATTACATTAAATAAATAAATAAATAAATAAATAAAACTCTAAAACATCTCAGTTTTAAAAAATAATTTAACGTATATGTTGAAATAGGAATTTGAATATGGAATCATGGCACTGTGCATTTCCAATGAAAATGTTATGTGTCAGCACTACCTCAATAGAAAAAAATACAGACATTGGAATTCAAGAGTTTGAGGACCTACCTTCAACCAATCGGTTTCACGGAATCCTGTTTGACAACCGCGGTCTTCCGGTAATTGGCGCCCATCCTATCCTAGCTATCACTTTGTTGTACTTTTCTGTGAGTGTTTCCTGTGTCCCCCGTGCAAGTCAGCCCTACAGGGCAGGAATTCCTAGCCCGAGTTCTGTGCCTGGCACACATCTCATGCTCAAACTGTACTTCTGTTTGGAATCAGATTGAACTTGACCCCTGTGTTGATTTGATCTGGTGAGTCCTTAGTGTCTTTGAGCTCTCTGGTCTAAAGGAAAAAAAGACATGCGATTTTCATGTCACAGAGTCAGAAATACCAACAATCACAATTGATGTGCATTTATACTCTTGAGTTTTACTTGGTTTTCCTCTTTCAGTGATTACAGCTCAGCGCAGTAAGTGCTATTATTATCCCCATTTTACTGAAGAAGAGACTAAGGCTGCCCAGTAACCGAGAAGAAATTGTTACTATGGTCACACAGCTGGGAAGCTGAGAGCTGGCATCCGAGCCAGACCGGCTGGCTCCAGAGCCCGCATGCGAATAATGGAAAGCCACTGGATGGGCCAATTCGGAAAACAGGGGGGAAGGGAAATATGAGAAGAAAGCCCAGGACTGTGTCAGGCAGAAGAAGAACGTACAATGGTATGGCCCAAATCATAGGTGGAAAACCAAGAGAAAGAAGCGTCACAGAATCCAGGAGAGAGGGGCCTGGTGTGTTGAGCGTGGAAAATAGTTGCTAGACTTGGCATCATGGGAGCTCCTGGGAACCTTGGCAAGAGCAGTCTCTGAAGCGGGGTTCTCAGTGGCTGCACTATTGACGTTCATGGCCAGATAATTCTCCGGGGTGGGGGGCTGTCTGGTGCCCTGTAGCTTGTTAAGCCCCATCCCCAGACTGCACCTGCTAGGGGCCAGGAGACCCCTCCCCTGAGTCGTGACGACCAAAAATATTTCCTGGCATTGCCAAATTTCTCCTGGGGGACAAAAATGCACCAGGTTGAGAAATGCTGCTCTGTGGAGTGGTAGGAACAGAAGCTAGAGGGACGAGAGGAGAGAATGGGGGACACAGGGGGAAGAGCCAGAAATGAGGTGGGAGGCGGGGCCAACGGGAATAACCTTTGTTGTCTGTAAGAGTCGTGTATATTCACAAGTTATATGCAGTTTTGTGTGTATGTATATATATGCATATGTACACATACATACATACGTGCATACGTGAGTTCGGCTTCACACATGTATATTATTATTCTTATATTTGAAAGTTTAAAAACTCTCTATATACATATGAGACACAGCAGAGATCTATAGATTGATGGCAATGATCCAAGGTGGAGTGAAAATTTGCTGAGGAAGGAGAGAGAGAGAGAGAGAAGATGTGATTTTCTGGGATAAGCAAGAAGGAGTAGGACACAGACCACGGGCTGAGGGATTTGCCTTTGGAAGGAGTAGAAACACTTGCTCCAGTGTAAGAGAAGAAAGAGAAGGGTGTTGCTGAAGAAGATGTAGGAAGATGTGTACACTTGATGGTGGCAAAAGGAGGGAGTTTCCATCTGTTGGTTTCTATTTTCCCGACCAAACACGCGGCCTCGGTCAGCAGTAGAAGCTGGGATGGAGAGTGGGCAGGAGGAGGGAGGAAAAGGCACAATACTTGTATGAGAGTGAAGCAAAGCAAGCCAACAGGAGGAGAGGTAGTGTTGATGGCCCATTTGCAGTCTGAGACCAGGAATCTGAAGTGAAGCCAGCCGATGCGGTGTGAGGATTTTCCCAGTAACTTCATCTGGGCTGGCGTCAGCGTGGGGCAGGTGCATGAAGACTTGAGTGACTGGCCACAGCTCCCCTCAGGCGTCCAAGCCCCAACATTTGGTGGTTCTTCCTTTAGCAGGAGGGAAAGGTGCACCTTCAAGATCAAGAACCAGGGGCCGCAGCACCCTCTCATCCCTGGGGGTAGATGCACAAATCTCCCAGCCCATCCACCATCTTCCAACTCTATCCTCTGTGCGTGCACCTGTGAGCCCACCAAGCTTTACCCAAAGTCCACTGACCCTCCTTATTCTGCCAATGGCACCCCTGCTCCTCCATAGTCATGTTTGTCTCCCACTTCCAAAGACATCTTCCTTTAGCCTACTGTTCCCAGCTCCAGAGAGAGGAACAGCGAGTCTGAGCAACCATTCCATGTAGGAATCAACATGCAAAATTCTACACCTTATGATCTACTCGTCTTAAAAAGAGGAAAGTCCTCTTCTAGACATGAGGCAAAAGTTAATTCCAATGAGAGTAATTTCAGTTCACCCCATCACCTCCTTCTGGAATCCATCCATTTTCTCTCAGAGAGCACCCGGAATTCTGGAGCGCTGTTCTTTCCCTCCACCCCACCTTTTTTTTGAGCCAGGAAGTCAAATTAGAAAAATGATCCCTGGCAGCTAATTCTGACTTTGACTCAGTTTATCTTTGACTCAATGATGCTTCAATAAACCAACTTTAGGATTTCTGTGGCATTTTAGAACATCCCTAAAGTGTTAGGCTGTTACCCCTTATCCAGGTAATGGATGATTTTCAAATGTCCCCCATCACTGCAAGGTCATCAGAAATGTTGGCTTTCTGAGGATCTCCACGGTGTGACTGCTGAACCAAGCTACTGGCAAGGGTCAGCTTAACATCATAGAGGACTTTTCAAACCCTACATCCATCAGAATCCCGTGGAGGCCTTTCCGGGCCCCAGCCCCAGCCCCAGACTTCTGGATTCAGCAGACCTAGGGAATTTACATACCTAAGCTCCCAGGGGATGCTGCTGCCCCTGCTCTGGGGACGGCACTGTATAGCCACCAGCAGAGTGGAAGAAGACAGGTGTTGGCTGGCATCACACTCAAGTTTGAATCCTGGTTCCATCAACGAGGGAAGCCTGGGCAAGTTATTTCACTGCTCACTTATATAAAACGGGGATCATACTGCCCACTTTGAGAGCTTGTTTTGCAAATCAGAGAGAGTCATGTCAAGTCCACGGCCCTCAGTAGGCAGTCATTAAAGGAAAGCGGCAACTATTTTTAATCACTCTTCTAACACACCTGCACAACTCCTAGCTCTTTGGATTAGGCATTCAAGACAAGCATCGACTTGGCCTCAGAAGTCGTGAGGAGGTTACTGAATTGGTAATCTCTCCACCCTCTCTTCCTCCTCTTCTGAGCATCCAGGCACCAAAATAGCCCCCCCCACGCCCACCAATGCACTTCCAGCGATGACACTGCCAAGCGGAGGAGATAACTGATCACTTTCACATTTTGTAATATTTTAAGTACATTATCTTTAAAATCTAGGTCAGGATGAAAACTGAACTTGGGCTCATGAAATGTTAGAGCTGAGAAGAAACTTTAGAACCATCTAATTTTCTTGTTAAAGATGGGAGAGCTGGCGGTGGGGAAACTGAGCCCAGGGAGCGGGGCGGGGCAGGGCGGGGCCGGGCGGGGACCTGTGAAGGTGGGACAGCAATTTCCAGGGCTGGCGCAGCCTGGGAACCCAGCAGTTGGGTCTGCCAGTCCTGGGCTGTCCTGATTCCTGGCTTGGGAGGAGCGGGGTAGGGGTGGAGTCAGGGTGGGGTGGGGGAGTGGAGGGGTGGTGGCGAGCATGGGGAGGGGTCATTGGAAAAAACAGCTAATGCCACCAAAAATGTTCCCCTTTCCTAAATACAATTGCAAATCTCTCTGGGCTTCTGGGGAGACCCAGGAGTCCTGAGTATGCGAGGTTGTCATCCAAAGGCAATGGTTATATTTCCTAGGGGGACAGATCACAATCTCTGGGGAAAAGGGGGCATTTTGATGCCTATCAGTGAAGGGCACGTGTTAAAAAGAGTTTGGAAACACTGGTCCTCTGCCAAGTCATCTCCCTGCTTAATTTTTTCCTTCTCTTTAGTAGGTCAGAAGGCAGGCCAGTTTCTTTGCCTTAATTCTTTTAAAACTACTTCCTGCAGGGCTCCTGGGTGGCTCAATGGATTAAAGCCTCTGCCTTCAGCTCGGGTCATGATCTCAGGGTCCTGGGATGGAGTCCCTCATTGGGCTCTCTGCTCAGCAGGGAGCCTGCTTCCCTTCCTCTCTCTCTGCCTATTTATGATCTCTGTCAAATAAATAACATCTTTAAAACAAACAAACAAACAAACAAACAAACTGCTTCCTGCATACAGACTCCTCTGGTCTTCCTCATCTTCCTTCATCTTCCTCTAACATTAGCCCCCAAATGCAGAGAGACCCCCAAATGCAGAGAGTCCAGTGCATCTTTCACTTTGATTTACCTTATAAAAAATGAATAGGTTTAAGACCCATTTGCATTAATTATTGTCTTATTCCATTATTTTCCACTGCTGAGTAGCCTCTGATTTGGCGAGCACACTTTAATTGCTGCGGTGGTTCAAAGACAGCCCCCTTGCTGTCAGCCAACAAGCATGTCCTGAGCCTGTCTCGTGCTGCTGGCCACCGAGCCCCACAGATGATTCAATGACCAACAAGATAGGCACTGTCCCTGTTCTTGGGAGTGTCCAGGCTGCCTTGTAGGAAATGTTGTCTTTCCACAAAAGGGCAAGCACGGCCAGGATGGGAAAGATGAGAGGCTGGAGCTGGCTCATGTAAGCTTGTAGGAGCCAATTATTAAATTTTGAGGGATTTTGTGAGCCATGGTTAAAAGCAGCCATTATTTAAAATTAAGATATATAAATGTACAACTAAGTAAATTAAAGGTACACACTCAAAACTCATCATAAAGATGATGGAAACACTCCAAGGTGATACGCACTCAAAGGTCCTGCCTTCCCAACCACCTTTTGATGCTTTACTATGATCCTGAAGTTATTAATGTCTATATGGTAGAAGGGTTACCTAATGGCGCTCTGCTAGGCACTTCCCAAGTCTGCCTCAGCCATCAGACAGATAGCCTGACATTGGCCGAGGGATAGTTTCCGCCCCCTACAGAGCTGGTTGTTAGCCATGTGGTAGTACACTAGGGCCTACCAGTGACAATAGAAGGTAGAAGAACCAAATGAATAATAAGACTATTTGGAGGGGGTGCACCTGGGTGGCTCAGTGGGTTAAAGTCTCTGCCTTCGGGTCTGGTCATCATCGCAGGGTCCTGGGGTTTGAGCCCCACATTGGGCTCTGTGCTCAGCGGGAAGCCCTGCTTCCCCCTCTTTCTCTGCCTGTCTCTCTGCCTACTTGTGATCTCTGTTTGTCAAATAAATAAATAAAATCTTTAAAAAAAATTTGGAAGGGGTGACTCTAATTGGTCCTTGAATGCTAAGTAGAGAGAGATAGGGTGAGGGTATTGGTGGGTAAATCTGTCTACATAGAGGGGATTGTCAATGTTGAATTGTCTTTGGAGGGAAAGATGAGTCTATTTGTTTCAACAATAGTTCTATTGAGATTTGTAATTCATATGCTTATATAAGTTACCTGTTCGAAGTGCACAGTTTTTTCAGTACATTCAGAGTTGTGCAACCGTCACCACAATTAACTTTAGAACGTTTTCAACACCCTCTCGAGAAACCCTGGTACCTATTAGGAGACACTCCCCATTTAGCCCCAACTCCCCTCCCCACCCACAGTCTTAGGCAACCACTAATCTACTTTCTGCCTTCAGAGATTTAAGGCAGTTTTTAAAAAAAGCTGACACAGAAACCAGAAATTGTATGAGTTCATCTTGGAGAGTATGTCATGGGTTGCGTGCCCTCTGCCAGTCAGTAATTTACCCAGGATCCCCGGGGCAAGCTTGACAAAATGGCCTCCTGATTGAGCCTGACCGACTACCTCCCGGTGGGCCACCCGGCTTCCCTGGGGATGGAGCAAGGAGGAAAATTCATAGAGGTGAGCTGAGTTGTTGTTCGAGCTGGCCACAGGCTGAAGATGTGAGTTGCAATCATGACAGTTGAGGGGTTTGAAGAAGCAAGCTAGGGGGCTGTGCACTGCCGCAGCAGCCCGATGTGACTATAGACTCAGAGACTTCCAAGGAGAGCTGTGTCACTGGAGAACATGGTGTGGTCAGTCTTTAGACATTTCTGAGGAAGCTCAAAGCGTTTGGGCTCCACCATTGACTTGGTGGCCCCAGGAGAATTGGAAAGAGGGTCTCACGCCCCAGTTTTCAAGAGTGCCTCACTCCATTGGCTCAGGTGGCCACTTGTGCAGTATAACTTGAGGCCATGATGAAGACCTCACTATCTCAAAATAAATGCCCACCTCCAGCCAGCAGTAGTACCTGAAGTCCCTGACATTCTTCTGAGTTACGCCACGGCCCCCAGAGGCTACATGTAAGATTCTTGTGACATGGGTTTGGGTCAAGTGGCTCAGGCCAGCAAGATGCTATTTTGGGTAGAGGAGATTGGATCCTGCGTGCAATGGAGATGTGAGGTTTGGATTGAGATGGTGACCAGTAGTAATCATTCTAGATTATAAAAAGGGTGTATTTGGGGAAAAGGTGGACTAGATGAGAACTGAGAAGGGTGGGGTGGGCCATTGAAGAGTACCACTGAAGAGATATAGGAAGGAAAGGGTCCCCAAATTTGAGGAAAAATCTGGGCTGTTTCTCCATTCCATCTGGTTCCTTCCACCGCCATCTTTCTGCTCTTCGCACAGTCTTCTTCTTTTCCTCCCATCCCATACAACAAATAATTGCAAGGCTTTGTTCTTTGCCTCTGCTCTCCAGCTGTTGCCACATATCTGAACTGAATAAAGAGACTCTTTTGAAATCCACAAAAGAAATTGAATGATGTGTATATATATATTTTTTTAAGAGGCTGGACTCCAATAGGAGGAAATCACTCCCTTGGAAAAGAAAGAACAGGGAGTGCATCGAACGTTTACTTTCCTTCACGTGCAGACAGGTAGCAGGAGCACACTCTTCTGGGCCACTTGCCTGGTTGTGGCGGGTGGTGAGAACAAGATCAGGCTGGAAGGCAGGGGGGCGCCCTGTGAGGATCCTGAGAAGCAGCCCCACTGCCTCCTGTGCTCAGCAGGAAACAGCATCTCCCAGCCATGGCTCTTGAAGGCTCTTCGGGCAAAAGGGTGGGTTCATTTCTTAGTGATACTGACTGATTTTGTGACCCCCAAAGCGCTCCCATTTGTGTCTACAGGCTCCTCAAGTGCTCTTTCTGAAAGGTCGTCCTGTGTCTGGGATCCCATTTCCACATGGGTTGTTGCTATTTTGGTATGTTTTGTTGTTGCTGTTGTAAATTGTGGTAAAATGCACATAACATAAAATTTGCCACTTTTAAAGTGTACACTTCTGTGGCATTCAGAGTATGCACAGAGCATCCAGAAGGAACAGAGCTTTGCCAACATCTTGATTGGAGCCCAGAAGCCCTATCTCAGACTTCTGACTTCTGACTTCTGGAACTATAAAATAATAAACGTGTGTCATTTTAAGCCACATAATATGTGGCAATGTATTACAACAGCAAAAGGAAAGTTACACATCAGCTAAAATCCTCCAACCTTTGGAAAAGTTAGGTAGGCCCAGACCTGAGGCCCTCTAGGACTATTCTAGTTTATGAATGTCTCTTTATTTCTATTTAGTCATTTGGAAGTTAATACTATATCACTATGGGATATGCCTCCTGTTTTCTTCTTGAACATCTCCCTTGGCTTAGTAGACATGGCATTTGCAGAGCAGGGAGCAGGCCTTTATCCATCTTGGAACTTTCTAAGCAAATGCTTTTGAATAAGTGAATGAAAAATAAACCATCTTTTCCTTGGACTTTTTTGTATTTTTCAGAAGAATGAACACTGCACAAAGTACAAAAAAGCTACTCATGTATCTGTGGATCCTTTTCTGAAAGCTTAAAACATGTCTACATTTTCACTAGGACCCCTCCTTTTGTACCAGTTTCATATTTATTGTTGAAGGCTTTTCATATGAGTTTGGGACTTGTTGGATAAAATGGGGGAAACCATTAAAAATGGCAACAACTTCTCTAAACATTTCTTTTAACTTAAAACATATAAATGGGTAAACATTCACCAAATTTTGATGGACTAACCAGGACTTGGAGTCTGTGCTACTAGGAGTTTCTTCCAGTCACTTTTGTTGAAATAACACACAAACCTTATTTGTAATTCCCAGTTTTGGTCTCCATAAAATGGTATGAGGTTCCTTAAAAAATTAAACATATAATCATCTATTTCCAGGTATATAAAAGAACTGAAGGTTGGTACTAAACCATCTGTACACCAATGTATACAAAAGCATTGTACATGATAGTCTAAAGGGGGAAACAAGCCAAATGTATATCAACAGATAAATGGATAAACAAAATGTGTGGTGTATTCATAAATGGAACACCACTTGGCCAAAAAAAAACAAAAACAAAAACCCAGAATGAAAATTTGTTGGATGGTCCTTGAAAACACCATGCTAAAATGAAATAAGCCAGTCACAGAAGGGAGATTATCATGGAATTCTACTTATAAAAAGTCTCCAGAAGAGAAAAATTCATAAAGACTAAAAGTAGAGTAGAGGTTACCAACAGTGGGGGAAGGGGAATTGGGGTTATTGCATAATGAGTACGGAGTTTACATTGGAGATGATGAAATGTTTTGGGTACAGATAGTGGTGATGTTATCCCGGCATGGTGAATGGAGTTAAGCCATTGAACAGCAGGCTTACAAACAGTTATAATGATACATACAACATTTTATATATTTTCCCACAACTTTTGAAAGTCATAAAAAACATTCAGACCTCTTCTCTGAATCTATTCTAATGCAATAATACGAAATGTGAGCATTTTTTTCTTTTTTCTTTTTTTTTGCAGAAGCCTCTTCACCACAACGTTCTTTTGAGTTATAAAATATTCTACAAAACTTCAAAGTTTATTAGCTGGTGATTTTTCAGGCTATTAATATATATCCACATCATGAACAGCCATTAGAAATTCAGCCATTAGACAGCCATTAGAAATGTTCACAAAGAGATCTTCCTGACGCGACATTTTATGGACATGTTAGTTTATTTTTTTATTTTTTTATTTTTTAAAGATTTTATTTATTTATTTGACAGAGATCACAAGTAGGCAGAGTCAGGCAGAGAGAGAGAGGAAGGGAAGCAGGCCCCCTGCTGAGCAGAGAGCCTGATGTGGGACTCGATCCCAGGACCCTGAGATCATGACCTGAGCCGAAGGCAGCGGCTTAACCCACTGAGCCACCCAGGCACCCTGGACATGTTAGTTTAACTAACATATTGTAATATAATGTTACGGTAAAGAAAAGGCAGAGATTACTACTGTATGATTCGTATGATATCCAGGTATGTTAAAAAATAAAAAACCTAGGCATCTGTCTGTTTTAGTCAGTGGAACGTGTTAGTTTTGATCTCCGGGTTGTGATGTTGAGCCCCATGTTGGGTGTAGAGACCATCTAAAAAAATAAAATCTTTTAAAAAATTTAAAAGCTTAGTTTAAAATTATTAGGAGAAAGTTTCCCCAAACAGTAGCACAGGTTGCTCCTCATGTTTGGGGAAAAGTTACTTTCCCCCATTTCTTTATTACTACCCGGTGTTCTCCAGTTTTCTGTACATGAAAATAATACATGAAAACATGTATTATTTTAAAGACCCCAAACCAAAACCCCAAAATGTCCCCAATCCCAAATCTTCCTTGTGGTTTAGTTCTTGCTCATTTGGGGCTGCCACATCCTCCCGGTACAAGACTGTCTTCTTCTCTGACAACCACTGCTTAATCCTAGTTGTTGAGGTCGGTCTAACGTTTTCACAGAAAGGCACAAGCTTGTCCACAGAAATGCAGATGGACGAGTCAGTGAATAAATGAGAGAAAAGATAGAGAAAAGGACTCTAAGGAGGAAACCGGCTGGGGTGGGAAGGGGGAGCACTGCTTTGTTCTCCCCCACTGAAACCTCACCATGAAAAATTAGGTTCTAAAACCACCAGTTTCCGTTTTCAGAATAAAAGCAGACGGCCAAGTCCCTTGAAAGTAAATGTAAGGTCAAGGTTATTAAATTCAATTTAACTGCTCCCTAGCATACCATCCAAAGTAGCTTTTATTGACATTGATACTGCCTTTAAAAATAACGAAAACAAAATAGCTTCTCTTTTCTTTTAAGCCTGGCAATGTGTACTGCACCAGAAAGACCGGGGAAACAGGGTCTGTTTTGCAGGATGTTGTTCGAAAGAAATTTGTTACTTGACCATCAGTGATTTCCCAGCTCCTCGGAGTTGCTATAGCCCCATGGCTTGGCAAGGGACCCCCCCCCCCCTACCCTTCTCCATGTGTAGCCTCATGACTCCAGGCATTTGCAGTCCCCAGGACTTCCTGGGCTGTGTTGTGTCTTTTTGTTTTTGGTCTTATTGCGCTGCCTGCCTGGAATGCCTTCTCCAACCCTAGCCCGCACCCACACAGCTTTCAGTACTTAACCCTACCATGGCCATCCCTGTGAGGTTTTCCCTCCCCACCTCCGCAGTAGGCTTGAGCCTCTCACCCCTTTTCACCTCCCCTAGGTTCTTTTAAGAACCCCCAAGACACTATCGCACATGCTCGTTCCCATGTCTGTCTCCCCTTGGAAGAGTTTCAGACTCTTTTAAATTCTTATTTGTTGTGCACAAATGATAACACGATGTTTGTTCCATTATTAATAATTCCTATTTAACATTTACTATGTTTCAGGGATGTTCTAAGCACTTTACAAGTATTCCCTAATTTAATTTTTGCAACAGTCCAATAAAATAGATACTATTTTAATCCCCATTTTTCAGAGGAAACTGAAGCACAAGGGCTAGGAAATTTTTTCTAATGTCATAAAGCTAGTTAGGGTCAGGTCTGGGATTTGAACTCAGGCAATTTAACTTGCTAGTCTAACTATATTTATAGCCCTGACTGTGCTGTTGGTAGACATTAGTAATGTTGTACACAATAAATATGAAATAACATGCACATATAGGATATGCACGCCCCAACCTGTTATTGGTGATAGAGTATGCAATCACATAATTATACTCTGCGACTTTTTTCAATCACTGGTTATGCCAGAGGTTGACAATATTTTTCCGCAAAGGGCCAGATAGTAAATATTTTAGGCCGTAGGCCAAGAGGCAAAATCAAGGATATTATATAGAGAATCAGATAACAAATTTCCACACCTTTTTATTAAAGTCAAAAATATAATAATAATTGAATATTTTATCGTATTGGTCTACCAATGAGAAGAATGGAATTATTTTCCATGGGGTAATATTTCACCTAAGTGGGGTTCAAAGTTCACCAGATCAATGGTGAATGTTCACCTGTAAAGACCATTCTTAACTCGTGGCCCCCAAACAAGGAGCAGATTCTGTCCGCAGGCCACATGTGGCCCATCCTTGGGCCACTTTTGCCCAAATTCCTGCAAGCTCTTCCACAAGACAGTGCCAAGGATCTTTCCAGCTTTGACCACTGCTGTTCCCCTGATGACTTTTTCCATCCAACTGGATTACTGGTGTTCTTTCGATGATTTCTGGTTTCTCCTGGAAGGCCTCGTGGTCCAGAAGAACAAGCAGAAGTCAAGAAGATTTGAGTTTGAATCTGGGTTCTGTCACTTGACAGCTCTTAGCCTTTGAAGAGGTGATTTAACCTCTCAGTGCCTCAGTTTCCCCATCTGTATGTAACCTGATTTTTAAGCCTCAACATATTGTGGGCAAAGATGGAGTCAGCAGGTTTCCTAGTATTCATCCCCACCTTCTTGTTTAGGGCCCTTGGTCCCTGTTGAAGCCTCCCTCATGACTTCTAGGGGTCCCACCCCTACAAGCCCATACCTTCTAGGCACCACCATGGTCCAGCCAAGTCACCATGGACTCTACTGGTGCCCTGGGTCAAGACTCCAACCATGATGCCAGGGCAATATGGTGGATGATCTGGGATGACTTGGGAGGGAGGTTGCCTTGTCCTGTCTATAGTTCACTGTTTGAGGGGCACAAGAGCTATCTACTTATAGCCCAATATTTTTTTTTAAGATTTTATTTATTTATTTGACAGAGAGAGATCACAAGTAGAGAGGCAGGCAGAGAGAGCAGGGGGAAGCAGGCTCCCCGCTGAGCAGAGAGCCCAATGCGGGGCTCGATCCCAGGACCCCGAGACCATGACCTGAGCTGAAGGCAGAGGCTTTAACCCACTGAGCCACCCAAACGCCCCTACTTATGGCCCAATATTAAAGAGTTTCTGGCAAAATAATTCTTCCATGTCCAGCCCCCACTCTGCAGAATGCACAGAAAAGATCACTGGAGGGGCACCTGAGTGGCTCAGTTGTTAAGTGTCTGGCTTCGGCTCAGGTCATGATCCCAGCATCCTGGGATAGAACCCCACATTGGGCTCCCTGCTTGGGGAGTGGGAAACTCCCTCTCCCACTCCTCCTGCTTGTGTTCCCTTTCTTGCTGTGTCTCTTTCTATCAAATAAATAAATAAATAAATAATCTTTGAAAAGATCATTGGAGCCTGAGCCGGGGGAAGCCTCAAAGGCCCAGCCCAGAGACTAACATCAGAACCACCCTATTTCTCCAATGACCCTGACATTCTTATCAGGGAAATCTCTCTGTGCCTGGCTGGGCTGCTTTTTCTCCTGGGATGCTCACTCTCTAAGGCTTATCTAGCTCCTCTGAAAACAGTCTTTTGTTGAGCTTATCCAAACCATTCCCTTGGACTTGAGGTAACACCCCTTCCCCTCCAACTATTACAAATCCCAGGGTCAAGTACAACAGCAATGACTTAATTGCAACTTTCTTTTGGATTCAATAACAGCTTAGAATAAGCATACAGATCTCTGCTTCTGCTGATAGACACTGCCGAGCTCCTCTTAGCTCATGACCTGGTGACCTGGCTCCTCTCACTCCAGATGACATCACTGATGGCGGCAGTGTCCCCACATGCAACCTTCTCAGAAAATGTCTACTACTAATGGCTTCTGGGGTGTTTCCCAGATGCAAGTGTACACAGATTGCAGGGTCTGTAGCATCCGTTTCCCTTGGAAGGCTGCAGATGTGTCTGCGAACAGCATCACCTCTTACAGGTGCAGCCCTCACCTGTCTGTAGGCTGCAGATACTTGCTAGCACTGCACAGCTGTGCTACATTATTTAAAGTCATGGTTCCGTGTGGTCTCAGCTAGATTGTACTGGTCAGAAGTGGATGTTCCCAGCCTGCCTTGGACCAAACCAGCAGAGCTACATCTGTGTTGCTACCATTCCCACCCCCCCCACCCCCCGGCAGGAACCATTGTAACATGCTTTGAATAGCTGCCTAATCCTTTATCATAAAAATGTTTTATTTAACCATTCTCCTGTTGTTAAGCAAATATGTCATTTTCAAATGGTTTGCACTTATAAAAATTGCTTCAGTGAACATATTCGTGCCTGAATCTTTGTGTCTTTCAGTATGAACTGTACACAGTAAAGAAGAAACTGAATGATGGAGCAGACACCGTTTGAGTCTTGGACATAATCTCCCAACCAAAAGAAATTTAGAAGTCCCTGCTCTCCTAATGGCTGGGTTGACTTAGAACTCAGTGTGGCCATGACACCACAATTCTCTGTTCGTTTCTGGAAAGACTGAAAGTTGTAAAAGGGATTCTTTGGGAGGAAGGAGACTAGCACATAAACAGAGCTCTTGAAAACTTAAGAGAATGCATGTGTTCTAGAAATGCTCTTTGCACGTCGTCATTTGGATGTGGGAAGTCAGTGTGTTCCAAGGACTTCCGATGATAGGCTCACTTTCTTTTCCAAAGTATCTTGTTATTTCAGGTGTCTTATTATTTAAAGAAGTTTAATTAAATAAAATAAACCGTAGTCCATTGCATCAGATGGGATGACATCAACCCTGAAATGACTGGAAATTTCATCACAGCGTAACCTTGGGATATTTCTGAGGGTTGTTTCCTGCCCCCACCTGCTATACTCCAAATGCATGCTTAATTTCTCCAGCAGAGGTGAGAGTGTGTTTGCAGTCACAATACCACCACTTTGCACATTATCTCATTTGATTCTCGGAACAATACTCTGAAGTACAAACAGCTATTTTTATGATCTCAGTTTAATAGAGGCAGAAGCTCAGGCTCAATGATGTTAAATGGTTTCTGGTCCATTTTCCAGTTTCCAGGCAGGCCTCTGGCTAAAAACTGCCCCTTGTCACCAGAGTCTGAGCACTGAGCAGAGAAGCTAGACATGCACCAAATCACTCCTGGGATTGCTTTCTTTCTTTCTTTTTTTTTTGCTTTTTTAAATTTTTCTTTCTTTTAACTTTGTTTGTTTGTTTAGAGAGAGTATGAAGCAGAGGGAGAGAGAACCTCAAGCAGGCTCCATGCTGAGTGGGGAGCCCAACATGGAGCCTGATTTCAAGACCCCAACATCACTACCTGAGCTGAAGCCAAGAGTCAGATGCTCAACTGATGTACCACCCAGCTGCCCTGGAGCATCACTCTTAATTAAGAAGGGACAATGAAGGAACTCCAGATACTTCGGGAAAAGACTCCATAATAAAAAGAGAGAAACTAAAATGATCAGAAAAAAATGGATGTTAGCTGAAAATAGTATGGTCATCTTTTGACAGGATATGTAAACTAAATCATCACACTGTATGCCTTAAACTTATACAGGGATGTGAATCAGTCATGTCTCAATAAAATGAACAGAAGTAAAAGTAAACAGGGAAAACACAAAGATCTTGGAAGAAACAATTATTTGAGGAAGAGAACCCAAGTTAAAGCAAATTGAACTAAAAAGCTCCAATTAATAGATTCAGAAAGACTCATAAAGCTATTTCATCCATAAAAGAACAGAATGCAATGACAAAGGACAAACAGGATGAGTTCTTCTCAACTGGAAATATACCCACTAAAGTTGTAAAGAATCAGTAGAAAAGTGTGAATGTTAAATTACAGTACTCTCTCTTAATGGAGAACTGGAAGACAGAAAATTTTTAAAAAGGTAAGGGGGGGATGCCTGTGTGGCTTAGTGGGGTAAGCATCTGATTTGGCCCAGGTCATGAACTCAGGGTCCTGGGATTGAGCTCAGGTCATGAACTCAGGGTCCTGGGATCAAGCCCCGTACCCCTCAGGCTCCCTGTTCAGCAGGAAGTCTTCTTCTCCCTCTCCATGGACCCTTCTTCCCACTTGTGCTTTCTCTCTCTCTCTTTCCCTATCAAATAAATAAATAAAATCTTTTTAAAATTATAAAAAGGTAAGAAAGAAGATATATAAAATAAATTGAAGGGGTCCAATATCCAATTAATAGTAGATTCAGAAAGAGAGAACAGAGAAAACAAAGGAAGAGGACAGTAGCAGAGAAACACACCAGGGGAATATTCCAGGACTGAAGCCCATACATCTTTAGACAGAAAGGGCCCACTGAGTGGTAAACACAGAATTTGAAAAAAGACCCACTTAGTCACATAATCTGATTTGAAACATCAAAGTTAAAGAGAACAACTGGAAAACTTCCAAAAACAAAAGTTCCTTTATAAAGGAATGAAAATAAAACAGATTTCTTAAGGGCGATGCCAGATACTAGAAGGCAAAGTGTAATCCCTTCTGTATTCTATAGGAAAAGGATTTTCAATCTATAATGTCATACTCAGCCAAACTATCATCCAAGTATGAGTGCAGAGTAAAGATCTTTCGGGACAAACAGGGCTCAGAAAATTGACTTCTCGCCCACGATTTCTTAGGAAGATACCTGAAAATGTGCTATAGGAAAGCAAAGACATAATCTAAGTAGGAAGATACGGATCTTAGGAAGTCTGAAATTGACCTAGGAAAATCATCAAGGGAAATCCCATCATGTCTGCTATGGGATGGATGGCGGGCCTCAGAGAAGAAGGTTTAAAAACTCCACAGAATACCTGATTGGATGAAAAGACAAACCTTTTGCCTCTTCAGAACACAATATTTAAAAAGCCACAACAATGTAAATGTGGTAATGATTGTCATTTTTTTGTGCTCAGTCTATGGGAGAGTTAGTTATCAAGAAGAGAATGTAAATATTCTTTATCCTTAAAATTGTATATGGCAGAGATTGAAATGCAGATACAAACGAGAGTATAGGGTTGCTGTGACCTTCATCTTTTTTGTAAGCAGTCGGGAGATAACTGCCCTTAGATGATGGAAAAAGAAATCAAGGTATATTAACATAACACAGGAAAACTATAGAAAAACGAAGTTATGTAACCTTATAAAGGGGAGAGTGGGTGTTGGAGAAAATGCATGAAATCCACATTTATCACATAAGGAGGACATTAGATAAGGTATATAAAACAAATCAATCAACAGTGACAAAAGCAAATTACTTAAAGCTATAGAGGTCACACCAAAAAGAAAAACCTAAAAGAGATCAACATGATTATTTCCAAGGACTGGGAGAAAGAGGAAAAGAGGAAGTGGGGCAGGAGTATTTTCATTCTGCTTGTGTATTCAGCTCCGCACCATGTTGCTGTCCTCTTCACGACTCCCCCATGCCCAGCCCATCTCCTTCCTCTCTCTCTAGTCCTCTCTTCTCTCTTTATTCACTTAGAACCTTTGTTTGTTTGGTTGTTTGGTTGGTTTAAAAAGTCAGGTAGTACAACAGGCATAATCTGACTCCAAGTCTCCACGAACATCTGATCCCAAACTAGAGTTTTCCACCTGTTACGCAAAATTGTCCATTTTCTCATAGGGTATGTGGGAACATTTGGGGATGTTTCTGAGCTCGGCCTGGAGAGTAATAACGACTTGCAACAGGATCAGGATGGCAGGGGCAGGAGGATGATGTTGACGATGATGATTTTGATTCTGTGTGTCTAGCATGCAGAAAAAAAGGTTTACTACTTTTTTTTTTTTTTCAGTTTTCTATTGCTGTGTAACAAATGAGCGCACACTTAAGCAGCTTAAAACAACATCCATTTAGTATTTCACAGTTTTGTAGGTTGGAACCTGTCAGATCAAACGGGGTCCCTGTGTAGGGTTTCACAAAGTTGAAACCGAGGTCTAGGCCGGACAGAACTCCTGTCTGGGGGCTGTGGCAAAGCATCTACTTCCTAGTTCATTCAGGGTGTTGGCTGAATTTAGGTCCTTGTAGAAGGGCTGGGGGCCTTGTGTTCTTGTTGGTTTTTAACAAAGGAGGCTGCTCTCAGGGTCTTTCTATGGGGCCCTCTCCATTTTAAAGCCAACACCAGCAACTCTCTCTTGAATGGAAGCCTTTTTACACTTGTAATCTCGGTGACTTTGACTGCCAGCTGGAGAAGACTCTCAGCATTTCAAGTGCTCGTATGATTAGCTTGGGCCCCCCCAGATCATCCCAATCTCAAAGTCAACTAATTAGTAACCTTAATGATATCTGTAAAGTCCTTTTGCTGTAGAACATGAGGTAATCACAGGAGCAACACCCGAGGACAAAGGTCACGAGGGCCATTTTTATTATTCTACCACACAGAACGTGACTGTTTTTTTTTTTTTTAAAGATTTTATTTATTTATTTGACAGACAGAGATTACAAGTAAGCAGAGAGAGAGGAGGAAGCAGGCTCCCTGCTGAGCAGAGAGCCCGATGTGGGGCCCGATCCCAGGACGCTGGGATCATGACCTGAGCCGAAGGCAGAGGCTTTAACCCACTGAGCCACCCAGGCGCCCCCGTGACTGTTATTTTTATAAATGATATGCTTTATGATAAAAATAACATAGAAAAGTACATAGAGGAAGTTTTAAAAAACATGCCCCAAATCTCACCAAAAACACCAGAAACAGCATCAACATTTAGAATAGTATCATCTCCGCAGGTCCTTCTGCATTCAATGCCAACAAAAAGATCACTAGACACCAGTGGGATTTTACTTTGCAAAAACTTTTATTGTTTTTAACAGATTTTATTTTTAAGTAATCTCTACACCCAACGTGGGTAATCTCGAACCCACAGCCTGAGATCAAGAGTTACATACACACTCGACCGAGTCAGACAGGCGCCCCTGCAAATTGCTTTGAAGTAATATGATTAAAATTAATCTTATAGAAAAAGAAACAGAAGTAAGATAGAAGTTGCTGAACTTGAGCTAAATGTTTCTATACCACAAAAAAATCTTACAAGATCCCCTTTGAAGATAAGAAAAGCTAGTATAAAAATCATCAAGAAGGTGCGCCTGGGTGGCTCAGTGGGTTAAAGCCTCTGCCTTCAGCTCAGGTCATGATCCCAGGGTTCTGGGAGCAGGGAGCCTGCTTCCCTTCCTCTCTCTCTGCCTGCCTCTGTGCCTACTTGTGATCTCTCTCTGTTAAATAGATAAATAAAATCTTAAAAAAAAAAATCATGAAGAAGTTGGAATCATGTTTGCTTAAAAAAGCTGCAGTGAGGGCACCTGGGTGGCTCAGTTGGTTAAGCAACTGCCTTCAGCTCAGGTCATGATCCTGGAGTCCCAGGATCAAGTCCCACATCAAGCCCTCTGCTCATCAGGGAGCCAGCTTCTCCCTCTGCCCCTCGCCCCTTTCATGCTCACGCATGCTCTCTCTCTCTCTCTCAAATAAATAAAAATCTTAAAAAAAAAAAAAAAAGCTGCAATGATTATTTCCCTGCCGTTAAAGATGAGTAAATGTACATCTTCCCAGTTCCTCCCACTCCAATTTTTTCCAATTTTTGTTAGGTATATAATTATTTTTAAAGTGTAAGCCTTTTCAGTATTTACATTTTGTTCTTTAATGATAAATTTCACAGCTGTTTAGTCTTAATTCCATATTTAAAACGATTCAAAACTCATCTTCAGTATTTTTTTTTTAATCCCTAATTCTCCTTTTGATTTCTTTTGGTTCATCCCTTGGTTGACTGGATTTCAGTATAAGGGACGTTTTTCAAGAATGTGGCACCCCTGAGTTCTTTCATGTTTGAGAATGACTGCCAATAGCTTTTGTCCTTAATGGACAACTTGGCAGAATATAAAATTCATGAATCATAGAATCTCCATGCTCCTAACGTTCGTAGAGCTTGCTTTATTGTCATTTAATATTAGGTGGGGCTTTTGATTTTTTTTTCTGGTGTATTTTATTATTGATCACTCTGAACAAATTTTACCTTGACACAGTGTATGCTTTCTACCTGCTGACTCAATCTTTATTTCACTTAAGTTCCTTCTGCTCCCTGTGTTCCAGGTTCTTCTTCAAGCATGTTAATTACTCATGTCTTGGGTCTCCATTGTTTATTTTCCATAACTATTGCATTTGTATATTTTATAATATTTCTTATTATTTTCAATATTGTTTTATTATGTCTTTTACTAGTCTTCATTCTATTTTTGGTTGTTTTTTTTTTTTAGATTTTGTTTATTTATTTATTTATTTACTTGATTAGAAAGAATGTACACAAGCTGGAGAGGGAGAGAGAGAATCCCAAGCAGATTTCAAGCTGAGCACAGAGCCCAACATGAGGCTTGATTCCATGACCCTGAGATCATGACCTGAGCCAGAATCAAGAGTCAGATGGTTCAACCGACTAAACCATCCAGGATCCCCCATATTTGGTTGATTCCAAAGGGCTTTTTTCTCTTTACTTTCTTGAGCTCTACTACTCAGTTTCATCGTCTTTTGTTGTTACATAATTCTTTGTTTGTATCCCTGAAATCTCTCCTCTTTGAGATTTTTTTTTCCTGTAATTTTGTAGTTTCCCCACTGGGATGGGGCATTCTTCTTCTTCTTTTAAGATTTTTAAATTTACTTTAGAGGGGGATGAGACAGAGGGAGATGGAGAGAGAGAATCTCAAGCAGACTCCACACTGCATGTAGAGCCTGACACGGTGCTCTATCTCATGACTCTGAGATCATGACCTAAGCTGAAACCAAGAGTTGAAGGCTTATCTGACGGCCACCCAGGTGCCTCAGAGCATTCTCTGTTAAAGAACCACATGGAAGGGGTGTAAACAAGCAAGCAAACAAACAAAAAAACAAAGAATTTCATGAAAGGGGTAGAAGAATAATGTTGAGGCACTTGGCAGCTTTCTTTGGTGTGTTTCCAAATCTGTTAATTTCTTCTCCACGAGAGAATGTCTCTTGGATTCTGAGGTTTGGATACTAAAGAGATTACTGAGGCTCCCAGCATAGCCCTCTCCGTCTAAAACTCTCTGGGTTACAATCTAGCAATTACTTCTCCATCCCTTACCCTATCATCTCGAGAAGACTCCTTTGGCATAGAGACCATGTCACAGACAATAGAAAAAAATGAGCATCCGTCTTGGCATTGACCTTCCTTGTTATCCTGGTTCTTGCTACAACACTCCCGGTTTCTTCTCTGAGGTCCTTGGATCTTATTACACAGATCTAAATTTCAGTGATCTGAGTACCCCTTCTACAATTTTGCTTCATCTGTATATCATCTCTATTGTAATCAAGGTTCTTCTTTGAATCATTTCCTAATTTTTACTTATTTAAAAAGAGGGCATCTCATTGTCAGAAATGAAAAGCCAGTACCGTTTGTGATAAATAGGAGGTAATTATAAATGCAACAAAAACAAAACAATGATGGTATGTTTTAGCTAGATACGGTTGTCTGCTGCAAGTGGAGCTGGAGGGCCACATATTCCTGGTTAGAAGAGAAATTACTACAAACTAGAAATAAGTTAAAGACTCTTGGCACCAAACCAAGACTTTCTTCTTGATGTAATCACAAGTGAAAGAAAACTCTAAATGAATCACTTTTTCATTATGTTATCTGATGTAATTAAATGTCCGTGTACCACCTAAAGTTTGTTTCCTGTTCCCCCAGTAATACAAGGCCCCCTGGCCTTTGAGAAACTCCACTCTAATTCAAGGATCAGTGACTCAGTCCCTTGGGACTGTGACACTAGCATCTAAGAAAAGGTGTTTCCTGCTCAAGGCTGGAGGCAGTGTAGGTTGGCTCTCAGCATTTCACCAATTTCAGTACCGATTTTACAGCATTTGGCAGGCAAACTTCATGGTTTGTGGTTTGAGGTTTTGAGAGTTTCCTTGTTTCATTAAAAACGGGGCTTTTTCTGTGTTTTTGCTTTGTTTTGTTTTTTGTGGCTTTTAGCAGGTTTTGAGGGTGGGGGAGTTGCTGGGGAGGTAGGGGGTAAAAATATCTTTACAATCTTTCACTGGATACATCTGTGAGTGCATGCCTCTGAAGTTTCTCCCTGCACGAGTTGGCACAGGTCCACACAGCCAGAGTTCCGACCAGATCTTCCAGCTCAGCCCAGCACTCTGCGTCTGCCACATTCCAGGATCTCTAAGCTCCTATCTGGGATACCAGAAGGTAGAGTGCGAAACAGCCTTCATGCCGCTGCCCCCTCACAGAACTTTTCTTCCAGTTTGCGGACTCCAGGTGTGGGTGCGCCTTCCCAACATCCTTCCTGAGAACAAGTGGCCATATGTCAACTTCAGCGGTGGTGGGGTGTCTTCTGAGAGTATGAACCTTATACCCCCTGTCATCTCTGTATCTTGCAGTGAGTCCCTTACATTTACTGGATCTCTCTCACACAGAAAAGATTCTGACCAGGTCAAAAACAGACTCAAGATGTTGATCATGTCACATTTGACTTCTCTGAAAGAAGTCCTTTCTTCTCTGAGTGTATATCTAAGTATTTTGATAGAGTCAGTTAGAGGCGGGCAAGATGGGGTAAGCCTCTGGTGTTCCCAAAATCTTCTAAATCCAAAAGTGAGGGGGCTTCCTGCTCACACTGCTTGGATAATGAGATCATGAAGCCCTAATGCTGCACACTAATTAAGGTCTTTCCCAACTTTACTTCGACCCTTCCGCCCATGCTAAGGACAAGGGAGGTCATAGCATGGTGCCGTAGTCACAGGCCCACAAGATAAAGAGGTGAGCGGGGACTGGGGGCACCCATTCTGGCACCAGGAACCAGCAAGCCTGTTCTAAGGGGGGAAAAAACATATTTTCAAGCTTTTTCCTCTATTACTCTTCTGGGCCTTAGCAGAAACTGAGGCTCTCCTGGACACCTTCCCTTTCCCAGCCTCTTCACGGACAGGTCTTCCCCCTCCACTTGTCCATCTCTCAGGGAACAGTGATGTTTCCTTAATTCCAACAGCTACATCCCGACCATCATGTGCTTCCGACAGTTCTTCCTCCTTGGTTGCCAAATCATCCACTCTATCGCTCTCAGCGAAGTCCCTCCCTCAGGGGTGTGTTCAACCACTGATCTGTCATTTTTCTCCCTACCCTATCTAGCACCATCACGACCTATAAAGAGTTGCTGTTATTTCAAAACTCCAGTGTGCTCTTTTTTACCTTCTTCTACTCTGATGGTTCTGCATTAGAGTTCTACCTAACAATCACTTGAGGAACCTTAATAAACATCCCAAAGTTCAGGCCCTATTCTAGAAGCTGGGGATACTGAGATGAGATGACCAAGTAAGTTAGCCCCATGTCTACAAAGTAATCCCTGCCCAATTCCAGCCCCTCCTCCCTCTCTTTGGCCACAGTAAAGAACCTCCTTCCATCAAAGGCTCAAAGGCAAACTTCTCAGTAAGCTCAGGTCCCCAGCCCTATCCATTTTTTCAGACACTCTCTTCCTTGGTTCTCCTACCTCTCCCCATCCACCTATCTCATAACCACTCAAACACGTTCTAGTATTTCTTGTTTTAAAGGAGAGTCAAATAGAAAATTACCATCTGTAGATTATCCCAGTGATACAACTGCCATAGGCCAGATCCACCAATGGAAGATAAAATTAGTGGGTGAAAGTTTAAGCAGAAGCCAGGTATTTGCATGGTATACAAGTAACCTCACACACTTACCCAAATACTTATTAATTACAATGGAAAAAATAACACCTTTAGAATAATCTGGCAAATGCAACCTTAACCAAATCTTCAAGGTTAAGATCACAAGTAATAGTAATAAGAATATAAACTTCTTTTACCCCCGATATGGTGAATTTACGAGCACATCACCTTTGTTACTCTTGCCAAAAATGCATTACTTCAAATTTAATCATAACAAAACATCAGATAAACACAAATGAAAGGGCATTCTTCAAAATACTTGACCGCTGCATTTCAGAAGGGTTAAGGTCATGAAAGACAAGGAAAGACTAAGGAACTGCCAAGGACTGGAGAAACTAAATAGCCATGACAACTACATGTAATGTAGGATCCTGAATTGGATACAGGCACAGAGAAAGGACATGGCTGTGTTCTAATAAAACTTTATTTATGGACACTGAAATTTAAATTTCATGTAATTTTCATGTGTCACAGAATATTCTCCTTCTAATTCTTTTTTTTTAAAGATTTTATTTATTTAACACAGAGAGAGAGAGATTACAAGTAGGCAGAGAGGCAGGCAGAGAGAGAGGCAGAAGCAGGCTCCCTGCCGAGCAGAGAGCCCGATGCGGGGCTCAATCCCAGGACCCAGAGATCATGACCCAAGCCGGAGGCAGAGGATTAACCCACTGAGCCACCCAGGCACCCCTTTCTAATTCTTTTTCAACCATTAAAAGATTAAGTCATTTTTATGGATAAACTGGTGAAATTGGTGGAGTCTATAATTTAGTAATATTTTATAAATGTTAATTTCTCAGTGTTATTGATTGAACTATAGTATGTAACATATTAATATTAGAGGAAGCTAAATGAAGGGTATGGGGAAACTGTATGGCTTTCGCAACTCTTCTGGAATTAAAAAAACTTTTGAAAATAAAAAGAAAAAAACCACAAAAATCCTCCCTGGGTCCCTCCAGCTAGGGCCTTCCTTCTCTGTTTCTTCAGGGAGAAAATTCCTGGAAAAATATGTCCACACACACTATTTCTACCCCTTCACCTCCTGTTAGCTTCACAAAAACCACTCTGGATCTTGTCACCAATGACACCCAAGTTGGCAAATTCACAGAATCTTTCCAGACCTTCTCTTATGTGACCTCTCAGGGCATGGGCTTCAGCTGACCCTTCCCTCCTTCTAGAGACACTTTAGTTTCTGAGACACAAAACTCCGGGGTTTTCTTCCTGTACCTGCAGCCCTACCTTCTCATTCCAATATCTCAGTGCTGAAATTCCTTAGACTTTAGTCCTTGGCTTTTCCTTTCTTCCTTATGTACATTTTTGCCCCAGGCAATCTTATTCCTATCTCTGGCCTCAAATACCATCTATCTGCCAGCAATTCATATATATATATGAATATATATATATATGAATGATATATATATATATAGATATATATATATCTATATATATATATATATCCTCGGCCTCTCTGCAGAGCTCCAGACTCTTATAGCCACATAGCTACTTAATACTGTCTTGGATGTCTCAAAAATCTTCCCTCTGGTAGTATGCTCTTCCTTTAACTCACCCCTCTCATTAAATGATACCTCCATCCTCCTCTAGCACCTAGTTGCTCATGCTAAAAATCCTCGGTGTCATTTTAGGCACCCCTTTTTCCTCACTCAGCAAATCCAGTCCTTTATGATGTCCAAAATACATATCTAGAAACATTCCATTCCTTACCATATCTACTGCATTCACTGTCCCCTTTTGCCCATACTACTGTGATAACCACCCAACTGGTCTCCCTGTATCCCCTCTTGCTTCTTCCAGCCTAGGCTCCAAACACTAATCGCAGGGGCCTTTTGAAAATAATATTCCATTGTATCATTCTCTTGTTTATATTCTTTCCATTGCTTTGGACTTCACACAGGAAAAACTCCAGAAATATTAATAAGGCCTTCCATACACTTCCTGATTGCGTCTCTGCCTCCTTGACTTCATCTTTTGCTCATTGCATTATGGTCCCACTGACTTTCTCTCAACCCCTAAAACACATAGACTCTTTGCCTGCCTCAGGACTTGGCATCTGCCTCATCCTAAAATTTTCTCCCCCTTCCCCTTCCAACAATTCCCTTATGAGATAGTCAGGGGAGGCGATACTTTGCTTTGGTATCAAACAACCCCAACACCTTGGTAGCTTACGCCTCAGGTTCATTTATGGTTTACATCACAGTCTGATGTAGGTCAGGGTGGCTCTTCTTCAGGTGGTACCCTCATATTCAAAACATGACCTTTGTAGTTGCTGTGGGAAGAGAAGAAAGCATGAGTGGTTATGCAGAGGGTTCTCTGGCCAGGCCTGGAAATGGCATACATCATGTCTGCCCATACCCCATTGGCCAGATCACAGTCATATGACCGTTGCTTAACTGCAAAGGGGGGAAAAAAAACTGTTTTCCTGTGTGTCCAGGAAGAGGAAATGAGATTGGTGAGCACTAGGCTAGTTTTTGCCACATCCTGGTTAAAGTCTACTCATCTTTAAAGAATCAGCTTAAATAATACTTCCTTATTAAGGCCTTCAAGTTCCTCCAAACTAAGTCAGCCCCCCCATTATACTTTATTGTAACAGTCTTTTATTTTCCTTTACAACATAATTTCTATGGCAAGTTTACATTTCTGTATGTGATTACTTAATATTTATTTCCATTCCATAGGCTTTATGAGAGCAAGGATTACATCTGTTTTGCTTCCACTGTGTTTCTTGTGTCTTTCACAATACTTGGTATATAGCTGGTGCAAAAGTTGTTGAGTGAACAAATGAACAATTGCATGAAGTCTTTCCCTGGTTCCAGATAGCACACTCCTTGTGCAGGAGAAAGGCAAATGAGTAGGCAGTCATGATTTAGTGGGATAAATGTTCCAGGCAGGTAAGCCCAGGTTGCTCAGGCAACCTGGAGGGGCTGTCAAGGCTTCTCTGCTTTCTCTTCCAGTCTAATCCAGTCTAATCTAGGAGTCTGCAAACTATGGTCTGCAGGCCAAATCTGGTTACTGCCTGCTTTTCTATAGCCCAAGAGCTAAGAATGGCTTTTATATTTTTAAATGGTTGAAAAGAATTAAAAGGAGAAGAATATACTTTGTCATATGAAAATTATGTGAAATTTAATTGCAACGTCCATAAATAAAGCTTTATTGGAACATAGCCATGTCCATTAGTTTACTTATTATTTACAGCTGCTTTTACACTACAACAGTAGAGTTGAGTAGCTGTGAAAGAGACCTTTTGGCCTGCAAAGCCTAAAAAATTTATTGCTTGGTTCTTTATAGAAAGTGTTTGCTGATCTTTGACCTAATCCATGCTTTGTTTAAAAAGTCACTTGTATGTGAATTAAATCCAAATGCCCATCTTTAATATTCCTCCTTTTCCATTCTCAAGTCCACTGCCAGAAATTAGGCCCCCATAAATTCTGGGAAAAATAAAAAAAAGGAAACCTCACCAAGGTGGAGTCAGGAGCTAGGAGGGGGAGCCTACGATTCCACAGCAATTACGGGGGAAAATTGGCAATTACAGACTCCTGCAGGTGAACAGACAAGATGAAAGAATCCTTAGCTACAGATCCAACAGGGAAAGATGTACATTGCCTCTCCTATATGAAATTGACTACCCATGCAACTCAGTCAATGAGAAACCACCATTCCCCTGAACTTTTGCTTTTCTCCAACAAACTTTCCTTCAAAACAACCCCTGCCAACTTCCTCTTTCTCCATTAAAAATCATTTCTCCCCTTTGTTTATTGGATTTGCCTCTGGTTTTAGCCCAGTCTGTGCATCCCAAGTTGTAATTCTCCGCAATTCCTGAATAAACTTCTTTTGCTGGTAAAACAAATGGCTATTTTACTTTTCAGGTTAACAGTTCTATCTTTGCAACAGTATTCTTGTCCTGTTATCTTTTTCCTCTCCTCAGTCCATCCTTCTCACTGTAACTGAAGCTAACTTCCAAAAGAATAGCTTTGATATTGTACCTACTCTTTGGGACTCCCCAACCTGTACTAAATAAAACCTGCACTATTTTGTATGTCAGTCAATGTTCTCCATTGTCTGACAGCACCTTACATTTTTAGCTCTTAGGTCCTACTTCCATCCAGTCTTACCAATCATTTAACCCACCCTTACCCTCTCTACCTCTAGGCTGATGCTCAGAGTCACCATTTCTGCATGAAATGTCTGCTGCTGGCTATTTCTATCTTACCCATCCTTTAACTTGGTTATCTCAAACTCCTCCTTGCCCTGACAGCCTTTCCCAGCAACCCTACAGAGAATAATCATTGCCATCTGAGCAATTGTTTGGCCGTTTTGTTTCAAATTCTGCTTTATATTTCCTGTGTACATACAAATCGTTTCTCATGTTTGCATTGAAAGCTGTTTAGGAGCAGGGATTTTATTGTATATTTACTAAGCTCTGTATTCATTTGGTGCTTTTGGATGTATCTTGAGCAAAATAGAAATGTCTGTCCTTAGCAAACGTCGTCACGGCGAGCTGGGGTTAATTTTTGCAATGTCTAAGAACTACCTGCACTTACGCACAAATTCCACTTAAGTAGTACAGAGCACACTAGAGCAAGTAACACCTAAGACACGCCGTCTTCCAGCTGGGCACACCTCTGTGGCTCGCCAGCTGAGACCCTCAGACGTTCGCAAACACGTGCGTGAGGAGCGCTTCCCTTCAAGCCCCTCCTCTGTCCACAGTGATTGGCGGACCAAACGTTCCAATCAGCCCTCCCCGCCTCTTTCAGCAATAGCCAATCACAGGCTCCGAGCGCCTCCTGACTACTAGACACTGTTTACTAACAGATCGAAGCTGGGGAATAAGGGGTGTGACCGTTCTGGGGAGGTCGAGACGAGAAGGTCCTAATTGCGCGTGCGCACCAGCGGAAATGGGCGGGGCAGAATCTCAGTTCTCACCAATCGGAGTGGTAGCGTTTCTCCCTCTCCTGCCTCCCCGCCAAGCAACAACAATTCGAGGAGAGGGGCGGGGCGGCCCCTGAAGCGTAGAGAGGGTTGTCCAATGAGAGCCGGCGCTGACAGATGCGCGCGCCCTGTGCCCAATAAGCGATAGCGGCTAGAATGGCTCCTCTACCTTGCTGACTGTGGGCGGAGCGGCCCGAAGGAGGAGGCGGCGGACAGGGGGCGGTTTGGTTGCGCGGTACTAGCGGTGCCCGCCGAAGGGGGAGGAGGCGGAGGAGCGAGCCGTGCGGCCAGAGCGGGAAAGAGACTCGTCGCTGCGTCCGAGTTCTGGAGCCGCCGCACCCCGGCTCCTGGGGCTGCAGCTGGAAGCTCCGAGGGGCCGGGCGTCCGCTGTCTCCCGGGTCCCCGCGTAGGACCCCGCGGGATCGGAAAAGGGAGAAGATGGAGGAAGGCGGCAGCGGCGGCGGCGGCGCCGCGGGGACCAGCGGGGACGGCGGCGCCGGAGGAGAGCAGCTCCTCACTGTCAAGCACGAGCTGCGGACGGGTGAGCGACCCCGCCCTCTGGCGGCCGGGCCCGGCGCGGGGGCACGCCCCGAGGGCACGCGGGTGCCCGCGCGGGCCGGGGGCGCGGGGCCGGGAAGTGGGCGCGGGGGGCGGGCCCGGGGCGGGGCCTCGAGGGCGGGGCGGGAGCCCGGGGGTCCCTAGCGGTGGGGGCGCACCTCGGGGCTGGGGGGCGCGGGCCGAAAGTTTTCCCGAGCCCGGGAATGCGCGGCGGGCGCGGGGCGTTGGGGCCCGCGGAGCTGCGGACCGCTCTGCCTGTTGGCACTAGTCACCGACGATGTCTTCGCGCCCCCTTCCCGCACAGGTGACAGCGCTGTCACTGCATCCTGTCCAGGGCGAAAGGTGCACCTTCCTCAGTGTGGGGTGAAGGACGCTTTGGTTTGGAGCCTGACTCGCTTTTCTTGCACTCCTCTGCTTCCCTAGAGGTGGTCCCGGTGGGCGTTTGTGGAGCCCTCCCCTAAGGTGCCGGGCTCCTGGACGAACGAGCTCAAAGGGTGGCTGTCCCCAGGGCTTTTCATGAGTCCGGTCTCTGCAGAGGCGGAGAGGGATCGCGGGCTCCAGGGTCTGAGCGCTTTTATTTGCAATTTTCATGAAATACTATACTTGGCCTTGAATTCTTTCAGAGGTCTCTTGCGAACAAGGCTCTGTGAATGTAAAGCTAAGTAAAAGCGACTAAACCCGTCCGCTCAGGCGCTCACGTTCTGATGTTCTAACGTTTCAAATCACTAGAGTTGTCCCAAGCTTCATACTTGTTAGATTGCTTGATTCGTTGTATGGGTCCGAGTTGTTGATTTTGGAAAATGTTTATTTGGACTAATCAGTACAGTTGGGGTTGAGATTTGTGGAGCCCAGTCTGGTATTACAGATACTTTTTCATCTCTGGACAATACATTTTAATACATTTGAAGAGTGCATTATTACTATTCAGTGTTCTCGTGAGCGTTTATTAAGTTTTATGATTCAGCTTGTTTGGCATGTAGAGATACTTTTTTATTATATAGACACAGATACTTTTTATAATGTAGACACAGATCTTATGCAGCAGATTTCAGGTGTACGCCAAGTACACCTTGTTACCATTTTGAACAGATTGTAAAGTTAGATCTGTCACCTGTTCTTTTCATTTTCATTTCTAATGAGATGACTGGTTAACGTTCCACTGAGTGCCAGTGTGGTGACTTAATTTAAGAAGGATGTCAAATGCATGTTTACTCATTTTGGCATTTTTGGGGGGGGGGGTCCTTGTGAATTTCTTATGTATCTTGAGCTAGTTAACCCCATAATCTTTTTCAATTTGTAACATAACCTGTGTGGGTCTGGTTGGTTTGATTTTCTCTCTCCATTTAATAGACAACTTACGTTTTCAAAGGGACGTTAAGTCATTTTTTCAGTAAACATTTATTCAGTACTAATATCTGATTTGTGCCAGGTTTTAGTGTGAGGTGCTCCTTGAAGTGGAGATTTTGAATTTCTTTTCCAAAAATCTTATGTAACAATTCACTGATTTATATATGTAGAATTATGCTGTATCACTGACCATGGTGCAGCAAGCAGCTTTTTGCTAAATGACCAAAGAGCAACCTGCTTGTTATTAGTAGTCAACCAACTGCTTAGTTTCTGGTTTTGCAAACAGTGCTAGTTTTGTAGAAAGCAGTGAGTACTGCTTTACTTTTCCTTCCCTGTTAACCATGTGAATCGTCACCTTCAAGTGTGTGTTTTGGAAATTTTTCTGATAATGGTGAGATTATACTGAATTCATTAGAACTGTTAACTGTCAAAGGAGATGAACAGTCATTTTGATTTATTGCTGAACATTGGAACAACTGACCGGATATAGTGGTCAAAAGTACTGTTAAAATATAACTTGAAAGATTTGCTCATCTTCAGCCAACTGCACTCTTGTCATCACATGATACTATAATAGGCACCAAAGTAATTTGATCTGATGTGGTCCTTTGCTTCTCAAAATGTGGACAAACATTATAGCTGTATCAAGTCAGCAGTCGGTGACTGCCCATATGTGCCCACACTGTACTGCATGCTCTAGGATCAATGCATAGCCAATTCAAGTCCCATGGGAAGTGTTCCAGTTGTGTAGACTGAGTAGCATAGTGTACCTGGACATGGAACTGGAAGACTTAATTCTAAATCCTAGCTCTGCCACTTACTTGCTGTGTAGACTTGGGCAAGTCACTTGACTCTTTCAGACTCACATCTCTCAACTACTAAGTGTGAGTGTTGAATGCGAGCCTGCTGGAGGAGCACACACGTGGGGCACTCAGATGTTGGTTGCGTGTAAAGTCTGAGGATCACTCCATGATGGTACCTTTTCTTAAAGTGTGCAGATTAACCCCATGTAACTTAGAAACTAAATCGCTCATTTGGTGCTTAGCCTATGTCACATTGCTGGCTATCATCTTTTTCTGTGTATGTCTTGCCATCTGAAGTAGAACTGCCCATGATCCCTGCTACTGCTTAGCAGCCTGTGTATATATCTTCAATAATATCTAACTCAGATTTTGTTGAATGAATTCACTGAATAGATGAAAATGCAGGACCAAGCAACAAGCAATGGTTTATTGTATTTTCCAGTGTCTTGTAGATGTTAGGTAGTTGATAAATTGGGGGCATTAATTATAAAAACAGAAGAATGAAGAGTCAAGGATTGATTACATCAGTTAAACATACATTTCTTGACACTTTCTATTTTCTAGACTAAATGGTACTGATGATTCCAAAAATGAGTAAGCAAATATCTTGCTCTCTGATAGTAGGGGAGGAGGCCATGTGACCCAGTAATTAGGATATATTGCCATAAATATAATAATAGAGAGATATACAGAGTATAAAGTTAACAAAAAAGAGGTTAGAATTTTTAGGTTTCAAATAATCAAATCTCTCTGTTGAACAACAGCAAAAAAAAGAGGGGGTGTTATTGGAAGATTATTAGATTGTCTTACCCATTCATTTATTTCATAAATATTTCCTTACCTCTTATATACTGAGTGCTGTTTTAGATGGTGGATCACAAGACAGATTCTTCCCATTGGAAGGACAAGGTTGCATCAGGAATCCTTGGAACCAGAGACATATGTTTTCTGTACTCTCTCCATCTTGAATATTTTCTTATTTCCATGTGATGGGCTTCACCCTTCTCCACTGCCACCTGCCTTTTCCCACATGGGAAAGAAAATGGCTGCTGATAGACCCCAGCTTCAGGTGTTGGAGAGATACTGCCTTTTCCACAACTTCAGATGTAGAAATTTCAGGGCAAGATCTTACTGACATGGCTTTGGTCAGATGCCTACTTTCAGATCATTCAGTTAAGGCCAGGGAATGGGATCACCATTTAGTAACGTGACAGTTATTACAGTGAACATGCGGATGGGGGTGAAACCAAACTCTTAGGAGAGGAAAGGTTGCTGGGAAGACATTTCCTTAAATGTCCTTCATCAGGAGAGAGAGCCTAAGACTGAGGAGAGGGTTAAGGAAAGAGTATTAATTATATATTGTTGTGTAGCAAATCACTCCAAAACTTATGTCTTAAGCAACATGATTTCTATGGGTCAGGAATTCAGGAGTTGCTTAGTTTGATGCTTCTGACTCAGGATCTCTCATGAGATTGTAGTCAAGCAGTTGGCCAGAACTGCAGTCACCTGCAGACTTACTTGTCTGGGGCTGGAGATTTCCCTTCTAAGACAAGTTACTCTTATGTTCTTGGCAGGATGCTTCATTTCCTTGTTGTGGGGACCTTTCTCTACAGCTGCTTGAATGTCCTTGAGATGTGACAGCTGGCTTCTCCAGAACAAGTGATTGTAGAGAAAGAGCAAGGTGGATGCAGCAATGTTTATTTTTTTTATTGTAATTTTTAAAAAAAGATTTTATTTATTTATTTGAGAGAGAGAATGCGAGAGAGAGAATGAGAGAGAGTGCACGAGCGGGGGAGGGTCAGAGGAAGAAGCAGACTCCCCGCTGAGCAGGGAGCCCAATGCAGGACTTGATCCTGGAACTCCAGGACCATGACCTGAGCTGAAGACAATTACTTAACCAACTGAGCAGACACCCGGCAGCAATGTTTATTAAGCAGATTTTTTGAGATGTAATTTACATAAAATCCTCTTGTTTTAGTTGTACAATTTAGTGAATTTTAGTGTATTTATAGAGTTATACAGCCATCACAACAATCTAATTTTAGAACGTTTCCATCACCCTAAAAAGAAACGTCTTGCCCATTTATATCAGCCACTCCACATTTTCACCACCCATCCCTAGCCCTAGGCAACTGCTAATTCTACTTTCTGTCTTTTATGACTGACTTCTTTCACTGAACATAGTGTTTTCAAGATTCATCCATGTTACAGCATGTATCTTCGCTTTTTTTTTTTTTTTTAATTGACAGATACTATTCCACTGTATGGATATGCCATATTTTGTTTATCTCTTCATTAGTTGACTGACATTTGGGTTGTTTTCACCTTTTGGCTATTGTGAATAATGCTGCTGTGTACATTTGTGTACAAGTTTCTTGTGTGGGTCTATGTTTTTGTTTCTCTTGGGTACATTCCAAGAGCAAAATTACTGGATCACATGGTAAGTCTGTGTTTAACTTTGTAACTTTTCCAAAGTGGCTGTAGCACTTTCCATTCCCAGTGGCAATGTACAAGAGCTCCAGTTTCTCTACATCCTTTTTAACATTTGTTATCTTTTTACTTGTAGCCATCCTAGTGAGTATGAGGTGGTATCTTTTTTTTTTTTTAAGATTTTATTTTATTTATTTGACACAGAGAGAGAGATGACAAATAGGCAAAGAGGCAGGCAGAGAGAGAGGAGGAAGCAGGCTCCCCGCTGAGCAGGGAGCCTGATGTGGGGGCTCTATCCCAAGACCCTGGGATCATGACCAGAGCTGAAGGCAGAGGCTTACCCCACTGAGCCACCCAGGTGCTCCTATGAGGTGGTATCTTATTGTGATTTCGATTTGTGTTTCCCTATCGACTAATGATGTTAAGCGTTTTTTCATGTGCTTATTAGCCATTTGTGTATGTTTGGAGAAATGTCTGTTCCCATCCTTTTGCCCATTTTTTAATTGGTTAATTTGTCTTTTTATTATTGAAATGTGAATCTTAATGTATTTTACATAAAAGTCTCTTACCAACCATGTGACTTGCAAATATTTTCTCCCAGAAAGTGAGCTGTCTTTTCGCTTTTTTGTTTTCATATTTATTGATTTATTTATTTGGTGGTACCCTTATAGGCACGAAAGGCTTTAATTTTGATGAAGTCCAATTTATCTCTTTTCTTTGGCTTCTTGTTCTTTTGATGTTGTATCTAAGAAATCTTTGACTAACCCAGTGTTAAAAAGATTTATGCCTATTTTCTTCTAAGAGTTTTATGGTCTGAGCTGTTACATTTAGGTTATTGATCCATTTGTTGAAAGACTATTCTTTCCCCATTTTATTGTCTTGGCACTCTTGTCAAAAATCAATTGACCATAGATATATGGATTTATTTCTAGACTCTCTATCCTTATGCCAGCACCACACTGTGTTGACTACTGTAACCTTTCAGTTAAGTTTTGAAATTTGGAAGTGTGAGTCCTCCAATCTTGTTTTTCTTTTTCCCAAATGGTTTTGGCTATTCTGGGTCTCCTGAATTACCATAGGAATTTTAGGATTAACTTGTCAGTTTCTGCAAAGAAGCCATCTAGAATTTTGGTAGGGATCACATTGAACCTGTAGGTCAGTTTTGGGAGTATTGCAATTTTAGCATATTAAGATCTGATCCAAGAGCATGAGAATGTTTTTTCATTTATTTAGATCTTATTTCATTTCTTTTAAAAACATTCTATGGTTTTTGTGTTGTTGTTGATTTTTAAGACTTTATGTACTTATTTAAGAGAGAGCG
This sequence comes from Mustela nigripes, assembly GCF_022355385.1. Lineage (NCBI taxonomy): Eukaryota > Metazoa > Chordata > Mammalia > Carnivora > Mustelidae > Mustela > Mustela nigripes. The sequence continues at coordinate 116,297,718 of NC_081569.1, forward strand.
CACACAAGCAGGGGAAGAAGCAGATTCCCCAGTGGGCAGGGAGCCTATCCTGGGCTCACAGGCTCCATCCCAGGACCCCGAGATCATGACCTGAGCAAAGACAGACACCTAAGAGACAGAGCCACTCAGGCACCCAACATTTTGTAGTTTTCAAAGTATAAGTTTGTATTTCTTTCGTTAACTTTATTACTAAATATTTTATTTTTTGATGTTATTGTAAAAGGATTTTTTAACTTTAATTTCTGGTTTGTTCATTGTAAATATATAGAGATACAATTTATTTCTGTATCTTGAACTTGTATCCTGCAACCTTGCTGAATTAGTTTATTAGTTCCAATAGATTTTTAGTGGCTGTCTTAGGATTTTCTACTTATAAGAAAGAAGTTTCCTACTTAAAAGATCTGCAAATAAAGATAGTTTTACTTCTTCCTTGTCAATGTGCATGTCTTTTTTTTTTTCCCCCCCTTAATTGCCCGGGCTGGAACCTTTAGTGCAGTGTCCAATAGAATTGGTGAGAGCACACATTCTTGCCTTGTTCCTGATCTTAGGGAGGAAGATTTAGTCTTTTAAATTAAGTATGAGGTTAGCTATGGGTTTTTTATAGATGCCTTGTATCAAGTTGAGGAGTTTTTTTTTTTTTTTCCTAGTCTATTTGGGTGTTTTTATCATGAAAAGGCATTGGGTTTTGTTAAATGCTTATTTTGCATCGATGCAGATGATCATGTGATGTTTTTTGTTTTATCGATGTGGTCTCTTAAATTAATTAATTTGGAGATGTTAAGCCAATCTTGGATTCCTGGGATAAATCTCAGACCTCAGTCCTTAAGTCAAGAGGGATTCAAGTACATTTTGTATTTGGGGAGAAAAACCTTCTCAGGTGGGAAGTCTCCTGTCGTATCAGACCCAACATTAATCTCTACTCCAAAGCAAGAAAGAATCTTGAAACCTCAGCTTCTTGGAGACATAAGGGGTTTGGTGAGCAGGATGGAATTCGTCCTGTGGAAAAGAAGCTGATGCTTGGTGAAGACTCCTCTAGGGAAAAATCTAACATAATCAGATCATGTATTGACTGAAACTTCGCCATTAAATCCACTGTTGAGAGAGGTCAATCCCAGAATGCAGTGGGAGCTAGGGGTTGTCACAGTTATTTCCTTTGAGCTCCTGTAATGATTACAGATCTCTTTATGCACCTCAAAGGTGTGAGCACTCCTACATTCCTCCAGTTTGTCAGAGAAGATGAATAGAGTCTAAAATAGAATCTTGCCCTCATTATGTTTGTCCCTAGCAATGTCCCTTTGGGTTCAGCTATAACTGTTCCTCCAAAAATCAAGTAAGCTGCCTGGACTTCATACCTTCCTAAAGTACTGAGTGAGCTGGCTATCTCACTTTTTTTTTTCCTTAGTATTCAGTAGGCATTCTCTCCTGTGACTGCAGTGAGAGAAGGGAGGTCAAGTTCCCAGTTTTTAGTACAGTACTTGGTATTGCAGTTACTTTATTTCACACTCAAGTTTTTGTGTAGGTGTGCTGCTTTTTTTATAACCAGTGTGTTCCTGACAAAAACATTGTGTAAATAATATTTTTGTATATCACATTATTTGGAATATGGAAGGTGAACTTGCTACTTAAAAGGATTCTGTTATTAACTCTTGAATTAAAATTCTTTTTTTGATTTAAGTTCCCTATTGGTAGCTTTACTGTTACCGTGTAAGTTTGGCCTTGTACGCTGTTTTCTGATCCCCTCCTTACCATTTAGGTAGCTTCAAATAGCTAAATGATGGAGTCTTGTGTGGTAGGCTGAATAGAGATACCCATGCCCCTCAAGATGTCAATGTCCTAACCTGAAACCTGTGCATATGCTTCCTTGCATGGCAAAGAGACCTTGTGGATGTCATTGAAGTAAGGCTCTTGAGATTATCCTAGATGATGGGCCCCCAAGTGGGCCACATGCAATCCCAGGGTCCTTTTAAGAGGGAGACAGGAGGGTCAGACTCGGACGGGGATGTGAGGATGGAAGTGGAGGGAGAGAAGGGGAAGTGGCAGTGGAAACAGAGCCTGGAGCCATGCCACTGCTGGAAGAGTCCCATGAGCCGGGGGGTGCGGGCCCTCTCTAGAAGTTGCCAATTAGGTATTTCTCTAGTGTCCATACAGAGTGCAGCTTGGCTCTCACCTTGATTTGAGCTCTGTAAGATCCAGTTTCAGACTTCTGATCTTCAGAGCTGCAAGAAGACAAATGTGGGTTGTTAATAAACCATGAAATTTATGTTGAATTTTTTTTTACAGCAATAATAGGAAACTAATAAATCGTACTTAAAATTGGTTGAAACAAGAGATCATTTTGCCCCAAGCCTGGGTAACTGTGTATGATAACAATGTGAAGCAGTCCGTTATTTAAGCAACTATTTTAGTAGAAACTGGTACCAAGTGTTCTTAATAGAAGTAGAATGGTGTCCTCTCTAAGGAATCCCCAAGAAGACATTCCTTTCCGATCTTAGTACCGACCCCAGCTGAGCTGCTTTTGACCAGCTGTTCTGTTTTCCATAGGAATGCTGTGAAGTGGGTCCCTCTTTTACCAAATAGGAGCTAAAAAGCTTCACAGCTCAGGCCTGTATCATAAAAAATTGTGGTCTGGCATTCATCTTGAGCCTCTTTCTAATATCATGTTATGTCTCTAATCTTTTTTCTTTTTCTTTATTCATTCTTATGCTTTAATCCAAATAATTTGCCTTGAACCTTTTCTGGACCATGGGAAGAATTAAATACAGTTATGAACACCTATATACAGAGCATAAATATTAAGGACAATATGGGAAGATGTTTGACGCTCTTTTCAGTGTTTCGCCTCTTAAAATCTTTGTCATATGGTGTTCTTGCTATTTTTGTATTTCTCCTAAAAGAAAAAAAGTGAGGTCCTTAATTAATAGCACTTTTGATTTTTTTTAAAAAAGTGATAAATGAGAGAAGTAGTGAGAAATCAATAAGATAGAGGCATACTTTTAAAAACGAATTCTTTTGGCAGAAGGGCGGAGAGCGTACACAGGGCTGTCTTTGTACGAGGTGGTTTTCTACATGAGTGGAATATCCCTTCATTAGCTGGAAAATCACTCAACTGAACCACTCTCTCCTCTAGCCACATCAGTGTTGCAGTGGAATGATATGTTTTTTCCTATAGGAAAAACTATTCAAAATATGCAATAAGGATAATGTTGTACTCATATCTTAAATTGGTTGTTGCCTTAAGAGGGCGTGAAGGCCGAATCCTAGCAGATTGGCAGTGACACTTTCCCATGCACTTGCCTCCGTTTGTCCTTTATATTTACATCATCTAGTTTGTAAGGAAGCATCCTAATTACAGCTAGATTAAGATGAATCTACTGGTGCAAACACAAATCAGCCTCATAATCTTGACCTAATTTTGCCACACTTAAGTTGGGCAGGTTTACTCATCCATTAAGGACTGTTGAATTCCTGCTGTGTGTCTGGCACTGTCCCAGATGCTGGGTTTTAGCAAGGAACAAATTCGGTATGGCACCCACCCTCATTGAGCGAGCTCTCAGAGAAAGACCTTAAATGCGTAATCCTACAACCAACTATACGTTTGCAGTTGTGAAAAACTCTGTGAAGAAACACAGGGCTCTGGGAGGGAGTCTAACTGGCATCACGTTCGGGATGAGGAGAGGCTTCTGTGGAACAGTAGCATTCAAGCCGAGGCCCTGGCTATCACTGGGTGGTGAGTGGGGGGAAGTGACACAGATGGTTCTAATGTGGGAAACGCCTTGGCACACGAGGGTCACTGGCACTGGGGTTACTTGACACCCTGGGGTTGCCTCTGTGGCTCAGGCATCATATCCAAGCAGGTGAGTCACGGGAAGTGAAGCCGAAAAGGTAGCCAGGGCCACTTTGTGCAGGGGTTTGAAGGTTATGATAAGGTGTTCACGTATTACCCTATGTGCAGTGTGAGGCCATGAAGGATTTTTCCAAGACTAGTTTTGTGCAGCGAGAAATAGCTCCCACTGTTATGAGGAGAATAGGCAGGGGGACTGAGAGACAGGAAACCAGTTAAGAGCCACTGCGGAAGTTCAGATGGAACATACAGTTTAGAGTAGGGAACAGATTAAGAATTGCGAATATGTTGAGATGTATTTAGGAGATAGAATCAGCAGAACTTGGTGAGGTATGGGAGTTTTGGGGCTGGAACAAATGTATGTTTGAAGGTGCTTTTTGTTCAGGTGGTGTATTAATTTTCTATTGCTGCAGAACAAATTACCACAAATTTAAGGTTTGTACTAGCACCCATTTATTAGCTCACAGTTTGGTGGGTTGAAAGTCCTCCTAGTGTTGCTGAAATCAAGGTGGTAGTCATACTATTCTTATCTGGAGGCTCTGGGTAAAAATCCACTTCCAAGCTCATTCTTACAGTTGGCAGATTTTAGTTCCTGTAGTTGTTGGCCAGAGGTCCCAGTTTCCTTGCTGGCTGGCAGCCGGGGGCCTCTGTCAGCTTGTAGAAGCCATCTGCATTCTTTCTCTTTTGGCCCTTCTTTAGGCAATGGAAATTCAAGCGCTTCCATGCTTGGACTCTCTGACTTCTAGGTCCTCTTCTCTAGGCTGTGTCATTGGGTCAGGCCTACCTAAGTAATCTTCTTATCATTAGGTCAATGATTTAGGACCTTAGTTACATCTACAAAGATCCCTTGGTTGCAAGAGTGATATATTCCTTCCCTCAAGGGGAAGGAGATCATGTAAAGGGTCATGGGGGACTCATCTTAGAATTCTGCCTTAGAACTCACAGATGGTAAACCAGGGGTGTTGCATATGGGGTGGGCAAGAAAGGTGGGATCCGGTTTTATGTGGATCATAGCAAGTCTGAGATGCTTCTGATGTATTCTAGTGAGCATATCCGGCCGTGGTAATCAGGGGTGATGAAAGCTTGCCAGGGCCACCTAGTAGGCGCTTTCACCACCTCATTGAAGCCAGACAACAGCTTTATGAAGTGACTATTATTATTATTCCAATCTACAGGGAAACTGAGTCAGATCCGACGGGTGAGCTGATCACCTTATCTGGAGCAGCTGTGGTGGCAAGTTGGTGGGATAAGCCAGAATGGAACAGGATGAGGAATTGGGTCCAAGTGAAAACAACTTTGAGAGACTTGGTCCTGGAGGAGATTAAAGAGAGAGACTTAGCTGGAGAGAAATGGGGGGCTCGAGATGGGTATTTTTTGTTGTTTTAAGATGAGTGGCGCTAGAACATGCTAGAGACCACTAGGGTGAAGCCACTACCCAGAGAGATTGAAGCGTACCAGCGAGATTGGATAGCTGGTGGCAGTGAGGTCCCCAGGAGGAAGGGGGGACACGAAGTGGGCGCAGGGATTGGCCTCTGATAAGGGAATGCCCTTGCTTCGAGTATAATGAAAGGGAAGAGGGAGAGGATACAGGTGCATTTGTAGATTTGGTGGCCGGAAGGTATGGGAGTGTTGAGCTCATGTATTTTTTTTTTTTTCTCCTCGATGAATTGTGAAGCAAAGGCAATTCTTTATTCAAGAAGAGAAAAATCCCTTCATTGTTCTAAAACATTGTTATTCTCATCTTTTAAAAATTCTTAGTATAGAAAAACACACAAAAATTTGACACTGTGTACATGTTATAAGATGAGAGTTTAAGGAATGTTGTAGAACAGCTTACAGAAAAGAGATTTTCAGGCAGAGCCATGGAAATGTTTCTGTGCTTTCCCAGAGGTCAGTTCTCTGAACATGTTCTCTGGATCATGCCAAAATTCTTAGTAAGCATAATGTTCTTTTTCTTCTTTTTGAAGTGTTTTATATTTAGTTATAGTTCCTCTAAGTTAAATTTATTTGGTACGCGTATTGGAAAAAAAGGCTGTTTGTTACTGCTTTACAAGCATTTGTTTTCCTGTTGACTCAGTTTTCACATTGGCCCAATCATGTCATTCCAGAATCAGCTGGATAAGTAAACACTGCTGTTTTATACACCAAAAGTACAGTGAGTCTTCAAGGTAAGTGACCCCGGCAATAAGAGAAAAGTGGGCAGCATTGTTTTAAAGTACACAGATATTAAATATAACTTTGTTCTGCTGCCAGCAGAATGCTGTCCAGAGACATGGTTTGAGGCCCAACCACAAATCTAAACAGCTTCAGAATAGCTTACCACCTGGCAGTTAAAAGGAACCTGATGTGCTAGCTATTTAGCGTATTTTCCAGCCCAAACATTCCCTGCCATTGGGCTAATTGGACCCTGTGGACAGGGGTTCAAGGTTCTAGAATTCGCAGTTACGTGTGTGCTGTCAATATGGTTCTGGACACCCCCTGGGTTCGAGCTTATCTGATAAATTGTTTTAGAAATCATTTATTTCCCCCTGACATAAAGAAAAAAGAACTAAAATAGCAGAGGAAGATTTGTTTCACACTGCATACCATTGTCACCTTTTGACTGAAACTAAAATTAATCCAAGAAGCTTATGTTTTTGTAATGTTGAGTAAGAAAAGACAAGATTTCATAAGAAAAGTTATTTTATAACTTTATTAGGTTGGTCTCAGCAAATTAGATGCTAAATACATATTTCCTAGTTGGTGTATTAAAAATAAATCCAAGCATATTAAATAAAGAGCATTGAGTCAGATTGTGCTCTCACACCTCTTTTTGCAATCTTCCACTTCCTCAGAGAGCTTACTCGATTTTTCCTCCTCCCCTTTCCCTCATCCTTAAACTCTCCTTCCCACGAACACATTTGAATCGTCTTGTTTAAAAAAAAAAAAAGTCTTTGGTGGCCCTCTAGTTTTTGCTGTCATTCTCTTTTCCATCCATTTTTGAGAGAGCAGTTTCGGCAACTGTTTCTACTTCTTTATCTCCTGTTCACTCTTTGATGTGCTGGACCATCAGGCTCCCATCTCAGTCTGTCCCACATAATAACGGTTCCCTCTCCAGTCCGCAAGGTCTCCCTGTGTTCTTGATCCAGCGGAAACATCTCTGTTTGACTTAACCTCTTTCAGAGCAGTTGGTGCTCAAGTGTTGGTACTGTCTTCCCTTTACCCAGGGACACGGCGCCTTTCTTCCTGGTTCTTCTCTTTCTCTGGCTGCCCCATTTCCCTCTTTCCCTGGCCTCCATCTTTCTGCGTGTCTCGTAAATGTTGATAATCCACTGTCAGCCCTTTATTCTTATAAATGTACATGCTCTTCCTGGGAATTCCCAACATCATCATGGCTTGAACTACTTACTACCAGTGTCTGTTTTCGGTTTAGCTCTCTTCATTGAGTTTCTGATCAGTTATTTCCAACTGCCTGCTGAGCATAAGACATATGGGTAGCCCACAGGTCCCTTACAGTCAGGTCGAGTAATGCTTCTTCCTCCAGCTTTTATTATATTTAGTGGTACTGTCATTCTCCATCCCACCAGGACCCTAGCTGGAAACATCCTGGCCTTCCTCCTCCACCTCCCATTCTCCCTGCCTACCCATTCACTCTCCCCATTCTGTCAGTTTGTGACTCTGAAATATGTCCTTTGTCTGTTTCTTGCTCATGCTTTGCCCCTGCCACAATCTTAGATCAGTGTCTAACCTAGTGGTAATAGCTATCATTTACTGAGTTTTCTGTGTTAGGAGAGCTGCCCAGCATTTTGTGTATCTTGTTGAATTCTCACACACACCTATGTGATGAGTATTGTCTCTGACAGCTGTAGGGTGCGAGCTCCTGTCCCGTCTGCCTCACTCTGGAGTCCCCCTGGGGCTGATGCTCTGCCTGGGCTCCAGCTCACCAACTCACTTCAGTCTGATGGTGTCTAATTTCAGACACATGTGCTGCACATTTTTCACTTTCTGCCCCAGGACCTGGATTCTTGCTCCAAGGTTTAGGATCCTAAGGGGAGCTGGCTCAGCCAGCACGAGGGCATATCCTAGAAGTGTACGGAGTGAAGGGACCACAGGGGCAGCCTTCAGCCATGAGGGATGGAAGCTGAGAAGAAATGCTTTTCTGTATTGATCTGAGGGTGGAAAATTCTGAGGGGCATTCCATACATTCCTCAGAAGGTCCAGATTAGATTGAGTTGATAATGCATCCTTGTATGGGCTTTTCCTTCTTCCCTCTCTCAGTCTCCCGAGTTCTTCCTCACTCCTTCTCCTGGGGTTACCTTCCAGATCAATCATGTGCCCAAGAGCCCCAGTGAAGACAGTACCTAAAGTGGTTCTAGGAAGCATACCTCAGATACGGGGTGTTGAGGTGGGCCACTCACTGGTGAGATCGCAGCAGGGACATCATCGGTGGTAACCCCTGGCGTGTGTGACAGAACAATTCCCAAAACTCTTACCTGCAAGGCATCAGAACTGGCACTGAATGGAAGGTGAACTGTTGTTTGATGCCACAGCTCTGCGACTTCAGTGGTATGGGGACAGTGGTAATTATAAAAGGACTCTGAAGTTGACTGACCTCTTCTGCCTTTGGAAACTTGGCAAACAGGAGAATGACAGGCATAGGCCAGCCAGCTGTCAACGCAGGGTACAGGGTGAAAAGATTCTGTGTGGTAGCATTTGCAAAGATTGTTACTGCCTGCCATGATCGGACAGATGATGTAAAGAAGCAGGCCTGGGATTTAATCTGCAGGGTGGTAGAGCCATGCATCTTCTTTGGTGGGTTTGTACTGTGCCAGCTGAGCTAGACCAAGAATGACGTTTCCCAGAGCTCCCCCCCGGGTTCTGGGTTAACGCTGGCCACAAGAGATATTTTGAGCAGGATTTAAAGGCAGAAGTGAGGCAGCAGCCGTATTTCTTTTACATGCGAAGGTTGGTACGAGGCCCTGCTGCAGCTCCCACACGTCACTGCCAATCTGCTGTGTCATATTGTTGGCATGCGGCTTTACCCAGGCCCGCGGTTCTTTTTAGCTCCTGTTGGATCACCTCCATCAACTTCTTAGAATCCGGGGTCAGGGTGTGTGGCTTTTCCCCAGGTTGCCTGTCTCGTCACAGTCGGAGGCATCAAGGTAGTGAGAGAGACGGGTTCTTCTTTGCCTTCATGGGTTCCAGCTTGTCTTCGGGGCTGCGGGTTATCCTTGCTCCTTCCCACGTGCTGGCCGCCCTTCCTTTCCACTCGGCTGCCCTCTCTTCAGACTCAGCCCCAGATGCGGAGGCAGCAGCACTGTGTAGACGGTTTGACTTCTGTGCCTGTGCGAGGTCAAACCTCTCTACGAGTCCCTCATTCTGTGTTGATCCTGGTAGTTCTTGGTGCACCCTCGACAGGTGTTTAGGGCCAAAGTCAGCAACGTCGTATGGAAGGAATGGGACCCTGAGATCTGTTTGGGACCCCTGAATTTTCCCGATCCTCTGGACAGACAGAGCTGTTGCCTTGTTAGAACAGAACAGCCTTCCCTTGTTTGGAGACCATGCAGCGATCTGGCTGAGGTTCATGCTTGTCCTGTCTAGAATCTGCCCATCCTCTATACCTGTTGCCTCTAGAACAGCTAGATGCAATTGTAGCGTAATGTAAACAGGGATATTCTTGTTCTGGGAGGAAATACTCAGACAGATTATCCCAGGGCCTGGCTAACATGTGCCAGTAGGAACAGAGGAGTGTGCTGGGGAGTGGATTTTCAAGGTATGGGGCTAGGAGTGGTAGAATGAGGCTGGATGGGGGAGATATAATTAACATGGGAGCACTGTTCATCACTCCGGATTTAATATCTTAGTAACCTCGTCCTAATATACTGTGGGGATATTTTCTTGAAGCTTGGACTTGAATATGACCTATAGTAAATTAGATAAATATGCAGGAATGGCTTTGGCAGAGTATCCAGGTCAGAAGTCTTAGAGAAGAAAGAATATTAGAAAGGTTTTATTTTATGAGACTAGAGAACATACTATCTGATCACGTTCCTTAGGCAGGTCCAAAGAAAACACTTAACAAGGTAATACAGAATGCCCTGGTGAGGGGAAACAGGCTGCGCTTGATAGGAGACACTAGGTTCCCTTGTGTCCATAGACATGATAGGATTCTGGAATACAGAGGCCAAGTGGTAGCACTTAGTCAGGGGCAAGGTGGATGTAATTATCATTAAGGGCCCGAGTGGCACTGAGGGTGCCATGACCCACAGACATCTGTGGCAGTGGCTAATAGATCATGGGACCACCAAAGATGGACAAGAAACCAGGGTAGGTTAACTTAATTGCAACCTTTACCTCTGAGCGATCTGAGCCTTCAGTTGCCTTGCCCTTGGACTATAATTGCTCCAAGTGCATCTTCAGCATTACTTATCAGGGACGAAGCAACAACAAACACCCTCATATATTCCTTGAGTTCAAGATAAGTTCCTCCCTGTCACCATTATGTAATAGCAATGGTAGCGCCTCCTTGACTCTGTGACCAGTTAATTTTTGTGCAGGTTTATTTGAGGTTTAACTGACATAGAACATTGTATAAGTTAAGGTGTACAATGGGGTGACTTGATGCACATGTATTCAGTGACCCAGTGGGAAGGGAGTTCGAGCTATACTCTTATCGGTTGCCTCTGAAGCATCGCCTCACATCATCTTCTAACTCTTTCCTGCGGGCTTTGACTCACTTCGCCCTGACAGTGGCTTATCTCAAATATGCGTACTGCCCATCTTTTCCTTTCTGCTCCAGGGCTTCTCCAAGGCCACCTAGCAAGAGATACAGGAGGGCGCACAGGCTTGTTCAGTCTGGAAGTGGCTGCAAGTGAACTCCTCCTAGGGCAATCCTTAACTTGGAGTAGGAGCCAGTGGAGAAATGCTCTCCTTGTATTCGCACGGACAATTCTAACAGCTTTCTAGTCATGTTCAGAGAGTCTGGCAAGATTGAGTTCCAGTTGCCCACAGCAATGAGCATCGTTCAGTAAGGTGCCCTCCTACTGGCTCACACTCCTTTCTGGTTTCACCCTCCGTGGTCCTTTACTTCTCCTGCCAGTTAAATTGTCTCTCTACAGGTCCTTTTGTGATGCTCTGCTTTTGGGAGGAACCCTGGTTCAGATAAGTACAGCTGGTTTTGTGCAGGTATATGTGTGTGTGTGTGCACGCACTTGCGTGTCTATGTACCCATCCATCCATCCATCCATCCATCTGACCATCCATCCATCCCTTCAACCACAGATTATAAATAAGAGGCTTAGCATCATAGAAATAATTGCTCGGCACAGTCTTAGTAACTGGTAGAGACTGAGTTCATCTGAAGCCAAAACATGTGTTCTCCTTCCTTAATTATACTACCTCCCCACCTCTAAAGATGAAATCAATAGACCTTAGCTTGTCCTTCGAAGTCCTTTGTGATCTGACCCTCCCGGCCCGTCCATGGGGGTTGTTCATAATTCACCCGTCTGCAAGTTATCATGTGAATGTGCTCATTCCTTTGCCAATAAATTTCTTTCCTTTCCCTGTGTTTTACTGTGGGGAGATGCACCCCTCACAGTCTATTCGGGAAAAGCATACTTTTTCTGTTTCTTTTCTAAATTCAACTCTTCTTGCTTTTCTTTTTTTGGTTGTTGTTTGTTTGTTCATTTCTGTTCTTAGTTTTTGTATTTCTATTTCAGGATTTTTTTTTTCCATATCACAAATGCTTGTTTGAAGATTTTAAATTGAGTTTGGAATGTTGTGTGGTATACCACTTCAGCAAAAGGAGGGGGAGGGATTGATCAGCTGAAATGTTTTTATTAGCATTTTCTGATCTTCACAGTTGTTTTTCTGTATCTGTGACCTGCTTTTTTTTTTTTTGTATGTCTGTTCATTCCCTTCTTGAGGAGTTCTAGAACACCCTCCTCTATACTGGAGAACTCTTATGGATGGGGCTGGGGGTGGAGCGTGTCTTGTTTCTCTTTCATTTCTGTGGCATCCTTAATTCTTTTCTTAGCCCCTTCTTTCTCTTCACTTCAGTATTCCCAGGGGTGCCTCTCCTTCTGTCTGGTTTGCCCTCAGAAGCTGTGCCTCTTGGGTCTGCCATTTCTGTCCAATCCCTTCTTTCCTAGCTAGTGCTTTAAAGTACACGTTCCGGCCTACGTGTATGTAGTCTTTTGGCTTTTATTTTGTTTTTTTGTTTGTTTTTTTTTTTTTTTTAAGATTTTATTTATTTATTTGACAGAGAGAGATCACAAGTAGGCAGAGAGGCAGGCAGAGAGAGAGAGGAGGAAGCAGGCTCCCTGCTGAGCAGAGAGCCCGATGCGGGACTCGATCCCAGGACCCTGAGATCATGACCTGAGCCGAAGGCAGCGGCTTAACCCACTGAGCCACCCAGGCGCCCATGGCTTTTATTTTGGATACTTTCAGAGCATGATCTTTTTCTTGCTTTGTCTAAGTCCTCGGTGCTCTTCTGTTCTTTTCATTGTCTCGTAAGTGTCTGTCCCTGTCTCCAAACATCCAGACTTGGCTGCAGGGGTGGTCGGAGCGTGGTTGGAATTGGGTCTGTCTTTCTATCACAGGCCATCTGAAGGTTGTTGTATTTCCCCACCCTTCTTTTTAAAGATTTTATTTATTTATTCGAGATAGAGGGAGAGCAAGCAATCAAGAGAGAGCACAAGCAGAGGGAGCTTAGGGAGAGGGAGAAGCAGGCTCTCCACTGAGCAGGGAGCCCAATGTGGGACTCTATCCCAGTACTCTGAGATCAGGACCTGAGCCAAAGGTAGATACTTAACCAGCTCAGCCACCCAGGCGCACCAGGGTGTGGTATTCCTTAGTCCTGCCAAAGGCATGGGTCATATGTGGCTTTATTTCTCTCTTTGTTGGTTTTATGGTGGTTTTGTTTGTTTTTTGTTTTGTTCTGTTTTTTTTTTTTCAAGGGTGAACGGGAAGATTTGAAATCAGGCAACCTTTATCATCCCTCTTACCCAAAGTTTCTCAGTACTTCAAAACACTTAGCTCAGCCTTTTTATTCTTCTCTTCTTTGAAGTCTTTCCTATAGTTTTCCAGTTTCCATGCTTAGGTATTTGCCACTTCTTTGTGTACCTAACTACTTTTACTTCTAATAATTATATTTTTTATATTGCATTGTAATTATATATTTGTGTTTCCCCTCCCCCCATCAAACTGTGAATGTCTCTAAACCAGCAAACCATATTTCTTTGTTGTGTTACCAAAGTACCTACCCATTAAATAGATTAACTTACTTAAAGCAGAATAGAAACGAGTTGATGAATGCTACCTCTATCAGCTGTGAATAATATGAGTATTTAAAAATCATATTGATCTTCAGTTTTAAAATTTGAATGTACCATTTACAATTTTTGAACTGTTCCATTCTAAGTAGAAAATTTAAATAATAATCAGCTTTGTATTGCAATACTAGTACAGTTTAAGATAACAAAAGTACCACTTTTCTCCCACAGAGCTTCTAGTGTTAGTTGATGAATTCAAAAAAATTGGAATAACTTTCATATATATCTTTTCTTACCTCTAATACTGATGACTAGTTAAAACTAGAATCTAAAATGATTCACAGTTTGTTCTTCTTTTTAAACACTATTTGTGAAAAGGTTCTGCAAAATTAATGTTTTTAATGGATTATTTTAATGTGTGAGTGTCTTCCTACCACTTTCTATATAAGACTTGTTTTATGTGCTGCATGGCTAAAATTCCATACTTACGCAAAAGACAAACTTGGGCTCTTAAATGTAACCGTTTGCCTGATTAACTTTGGGTGTAGGTATGCCAGGATTCCATCTTCTAGTCAGTTACTACTTTAGTCAGGTGCTACTTTTTAGCACCTTGCCAATATCTGGCCTGTGCTTTTTCTGTAACTGGTTTTGAAATAAAGAATTTCATGGGTGCATGGGTGGCTCAGTGGGTTAAGCCACTGCCTTCAGCTCAGGTCATGATCTCAGGGTCCTGGGATCAAGTCCTGCATCGGGCTCTCTGCTTGGCAGGTAGCCTGCTTCCTCCTCTCTCTCTGCCTGCCTCTCTGTCTACTTGTGATCTCTCTCTCTGTCAAATAAATAAATAAATAAATAAATCTTAAAAAAGATAAAAAAAGAATTTCACAATAAATAATTTAAGGAAATTAGGCATGTAAAAATTCAGGCCCTTTACTTAGTAATTTTTAAATATTCTATTTATAGTAATTTGGGGTTTTTTTCTATCCAACTTTTCCAAATATAAACATTTTTTTAAAAAGAGAGCAATTTATTCTCAGATGAAGAGATCTATGTAATCCATTACATAGATATACATATACATACATGTACTACTTATAATATTCCATTTGGTATCGTAGGCCTTGATTATTAGACACAAAAATTAGACAAAATGTTGGAAGATTAAGTAAGATATATATAAAACTTTATTGTAGTTCATGGGATGAAAAAGACTGACTTCATCCAGAATTCCCTACAGAAAGATAGTGTTATAATTAGCAGTCATTAGTCAACATTGTACTGCATTGATTTACTCATGTACAGGTCAGAAGGGAAATTTTTTTCTGTAAATGAATTTGTTCAGAAAATAGATTTTAGTTTTCCATATTTTGAAATTAATAAGGAAAAAGAGAGAAGGGAACAGAAGGGATGGTTGTCTGATATTTGTGTGCCATAAGTAATAGGCATTCTTTTCAATATTTTTTTTATTGAAAGATCATTTTCTTAGTTTTACTATTTTCAGGAAAAATTTGAACTCTCCCATTCTGTATTTTGACTATTTTTTGCTCTACTCAAAAGAAATACTAAGGAAGCCACAGGAAGCTAGGATTGTGGAGTAATTCTTTGGAAACACTTTGATTTCAGGTGGACATGACAAGAAGACATTTGACCCTACTGTTTTTATCACTGTCACTGGCGAGCCACTCAGAAAATTGGAATAAACCACTCTTCTTTTGAGGCAGTGCGGGAGATTTATTGTACCACTAATCAGCTGTGATTGCTGTTTTTAGTAGTATCACTCAGGCAGGTGCTATACCTGTGCCTTCTTATTAAATCCTCAAGGGCCCTGTGCAGTGAGTGCTGTTCCTGTACAGAAGGTGAGACGAAGGTTAAGGGCTTTCTTTGCTTGAGTTGACACATGCTGCAAGTGGCAACACTGGGTGTGAGTACAGATATTTGCACTCCAGAAACAGCTCTACCTAACGTTTTTTTCCCTGACTGATTTTTCACCCTGCCGGAGAAGCACATACCTTGATGGATTCATGTATTTATTTTCAAGTTGGAGGCGGTGCAAGGTCTGTGGTGGTGAGCAGTGAGGGTGGCAAGCCAGGGAAGAAAAGCTGTTTTTGTGTCTTTAGAAATTTGTCGATCCTCATTACTTTAGTGTTTTGTTTTAAGAGGTTACTTTTAAAAGCATGAATCTTTTTTGATAGCTGTAAAGAGTGAACACGCAGAAACCTACCAGCTAGCTGGCCTATCTAACCTTAATGTTTTGTGATGTTGAGCTAATATCTGTTTTTCAGGAAACAAAGCATTGCTAATTGAGCTGAAGCGTCTGTGCCCCTCCTTGATCCCATTCTCCTCTCCACAAGTAATTACTTTCCTGAACTTAGTTTTCGCCATCCCAATTACGCTTTTATACTTCTATAGCAGAGGTGTATGTCCGTAAGTTTGTAATGATGTTTTACATGTCTTTCTCTTTACGCAAATGATGTTGTGTAACATACCCATGTTTATTACCCATAGGCGTGTCCTTATTACCTGTATTATCCGCATCCTTCCTTGCTAACATTATAAGTGAGAGTTGTTTGTAAGGACATTTTACAACTTTTAAAAAGTTTTCACTGCTGGGTGGTATGCAACTGTATGATTATATAATTCTTTATCTGTTGTCCTGTTGATGGACATTTAGGTTTTAACATTTTTGCTATCATGAAGTAATACTGACTATTGTAAATGTCTTCACATACGTATGTGTGAGAGTCATCTGGCATATACCTTCAAATGGAATCACTTGAGTTGTAGGCATGCACAACTTCAGCTGTATTCAGTATTGCCAAATTGCCTTTGAAATGGATGCCACCAGTTCATATCTCCACCAGTATGACATAGGAATTAATTTTACTTAATTTGCCAGCTCTTGATATTATCAGGGTTTTTTGGGTTTTTTAACCGATTTGATGGAAGTAAGGTAAAATCTCTTTTTGAATTAGCAATTCCCTGAGATTGATAGGTTTGATAGGTTTATTGACCATGTAGTTTTCCTCTTCTGTGAAATTGTTTGTTCTTTTCACTTGCCCCGTTAAAAATTGGATTTTCTGGATTGCTTGTCTTTATGTAAAAGTAGTTCTTTATCCTGCATGCCTTGTGGTTACATGCCTTGTATCCCTAACTTTCTTTTTTTTCTTCCAAGTTTTTATTTAAATTCCACATAGTTTTTTTTTTTCTCCCTAAGATTTTATTTATTTGTCAGAGAGAGGGCATGCACAAGCAGGTGGAACAGCAGGCAGAGGGAGAAGCAGGCTCCTCGCTGAGCAGGGAGCCCAATGTAGGACTCCATCCCAGGATCCCGGGATCATGACCTGAGCTGAAGGCAGACGCTTCACTGACTGAGCCACCCAGGCGTCCCTAAATTTCATTCAGTTAGCATGCAGTGTAATATTCATTCTGATGAGCACTGGGTATTGTATGTAAGTGATGAATCAGTAAATCCTACAATGAAACTGGTATCCCTAACTTTCTTAACAAGAGTTTTCTGGATATAATTTAACCTTTGGTTTTTTAAAAATGACTCAGAAAAACATTTATTGTGCTGTGTTCTGATAGCAGTGCTGAAGATGTGTGAGACTATTGGTGTTGCCATACTCAGGTGGTCCTAAACTGCTGTGCCTTATAGAGCTATTTTGTTTACTTTTTATAGTATTTCCCATTTTCTTCCTTTGTTTCTTGTTTCCGTTCTCAGTGCTTGCCCAGTATTTCATTGCTGCCTCTCTGCTGTCTGATTTTAGATAAAATTATCTGGGTGAGGCTCTAAAGATTAATGTTGTCTTTTGTGAAGTGAATGCCCGATGATGAGCCACTTTCCTCAAATCTTAGAGGCCTGTCTCTCTCATTTGGGGGCTTGTATTTGAACTCTCTGGGTGTCGAATATGCTTAGTGTGAACATCGCTCCCCTGTCAGCAGTAATGATAAGCTTTTGATGGGCATGTGTTATTATAAACCAACATAAAAGTTATATCTAAAAATTCTAAATTACAACTTTCCAAAGTCACTTTTTTCTTTTGGGTTTCTGAGTATTGTGTTGCTGGATCAGTAAAGAAATCTTTCTGATTTTATGTGTTTGGCTGGGACCTTCCATCTCTGTTGACAATTCTTTTTGAATTTTTATGTTCAGAAGACTTTTTATGTATGTTTTATTTTGGGCCACATGGTGTCATATGGCCATCCTCCTGCAAGGGAGGCTGTGAAATTGAGTATTTAGCTTCCTGACCTCTCTAGACAAGGAACGAGGTGGTGGAGACCTTTATTGTTAGGTGGACCAACATGTAGTGTCTGCCATGCAGAGTACTCAGAAAAATAGTCCATGTAGATGCTTGGTCAAATAGCACTAAAAGGCTTACACCAAAGCAAAATCAGTCCCTGACCTTTCTGACCTTCCATTCTCAGTTTGTATTCTCTTCTACTGTTGTCTACCAATTATAAATGACATTTAAAAGCTCTTGAGTCCTCAAAAGTAAACCTTTCTTTCTTTGCCCATCTATAATAATGGAGTTACATTATAATTTTGGTTGAATCCATATTCAGCCCTTATTAGATAGCTAAATAAATATTCATTGCTGAGCTAAATGTTTCATGGTTTTGTTTCTTTCATTATATAAAAATTTTTTTCCTAGAGTTAAATTACCCAGTCTTTTCATTTATTTAATTTTCTTTGAGACTCTTGAGTGTTCCCAAATGTTTTTAACAGCTCTGTAAAACACTTTTCAATATGATTTTCTGTAGATGTGATAGCCCATGGGCTCTACTTTTTTCCTGATGACATTCCTTCTGGAACCTTCTGTCTTTTTACATCAGGATTTGTTACTGTCTCTGCAACTTCATAATTGTCATCATGGGCTTTTACTTCATTATCATCTTGGGAATGATGCACTTATTCCTGTTTTCTGAATACTGTGGCTTTTTTCCCCTTAATATTTCTCAGATCTAAAAATGTCTTTATGATGTTCTCATATGTGTGATAGGTTGGCATGGTGCAGAATTCTAGATTGAATTGTCATTCAGGAGTTTGAGGCATGTCTCATTATTTCTAGTTTCTAAGGATGTTGATGAGAAGTTTGATGCATTCTGATTCCCAGTGCTTTGTATATGATTTTTTTTTTTTTAACCTTAGGAAGGTTTTAGGATCTTAATTTTATCCTTGGTTTGGAATTTTAGAATTTCATATCTACACAGAAATATGAATTTCACATTTCTGTGTGGATACTATATTTTTAAATTTGTTATGCTAAGCACTGAGCATGCACCCCTTAAAACTCTTCAGTTCTCTGAGT
Organism: Mustela nigripes; assembly: GCF_022355385.1. Lineage (NCBI taxonomy): Eukaryota > Metazoa > Chordata > Mammalia > Carnivora > Mustelidae > Mustela > Mustela nigripes. The sequence goes on from NC_081569.1 coordinate 116,316,116, forward strand.
ATTTTTTTAATTATAGATTTGATAATATCTTTCTCTTGGTAGTTTTATTCATACTTTCTAGAATTATTTTAGATTATTTTGTAACATTCTTATTTTTCTCTCTTATTGTTCACCTCCTTTCATTTTTTACTTTACTTTTGGCCTGTTTCTTTCAATTTATCATCCAGATCTTCAAGACTTTTTTTTTTTCAGATATAAAAAATTTCTGAACACTTACTTTTGAGCTTATTCCTTTTTTTATTAAAGTAGGCTCCATGCCTAGCATGGAGACCAGTGTGGGGCTTCAACTCACAATCCTGAGATCGAGACCTGATCTGAGATCAAGAGTCAGCTGCCTAACCAATCGAACCACCCAAGGGCTCCTCTTTTTTTTTTTAATACTTTTATTTTTAAGTAATCTCTACACCCAGCGTGGGGCTCAAACTTACAACTCCACGATCAAGAGCCAGCCAGGCACCCCATCAGTTTATTCCTTTTTAATTGTACCCCATTTATGTTTTATGGTTAAAATATATTTAAGGATATGAATTATCCTTTCTATAAAGCGTTATTTTTCTTGTACCTTGTGCTACCACTCTTTCTTCTGATTTCCTTTTTTTCTTGTTTATATTGATGTCTTGTATGTTATGTATTTTTCTCAATTACTTTGTGATCCTTGACTACTAACCTGAGTAAGACACTAAAACACTGCCTAGGAAGGTAATAATAAAAAATAATAGGAAAGCAAAGTTGAATTTTTTATGTTCCTTCCCACAAGGAGTCTATGGGTCATCAGTTTTTAATTACTATAGTATTCCTTTAATGTTCCCTTTTATAGGTACACAGCAAAGAAAGAAAAAAAATCTTTTCCTATGGTTATCTTCTTTTACCATGGATGTTCTGTGACTTATAAAAACTCTTTATGCTTATCAACTTACTATTGTTGAGATATTATACTTTAGAACTTGCCTCTTTATCTTCCTGATATGTAGCCCAAATTAAGAACTACTATAAATCCAAAATTAAATACTTTCCTTTATGTTTACTACCCTTTCAGCTATGCTGATATATTTAAGTTAAACAGGTAATTAATAACATCTAAATCTATATGTAGATAAATATCTCTGGGCATATAAATATAAGCCTGTGTGTGCATATATTAGTGGTTCCCTTTATTAAAAATTATGTTATTCTCTCCAGAAGGGTATTAGGGATACAGTTATCGTCTATAATTTAATGTTGGCAGTAGGCTTTCTTTGGTGATAGCTAAATTGTTTAATGGGAATTCTGATTAAAGCATTTTAGTTGCCATCATTTGGCCAACTAAATTATTACACGTTTTTGACAGACTTACTTAGATTTACTGCATGTCATTTGAATTTCATTAGATCATGACTTTTTTGGTTTTACTATTAAGATTCATCTAGTTTTCACATGCTAAGAAGTTGATTTTCTTATTATCTTTTTCTGTTAACAGAATTATTTAGGCATTATTTTAGGTTTAAGATGCAGTTTCTATTGTAGGGATTTCTAGTTCTCTGGCTGGCATAAGACAGGTCTATTTATAGCTGAGTGGAGTCATGTGACTAGTTGAAACAAATGAAATTGATCAGAGGTCACATGTAACACTTCAGGCCTTGTGCATTTAATTGTCAGATACCTATAGGAATGACTAAAGTTTAAAAACACATGAAACAACAGATGTTGGCAAGGATGTGGAGAAAGGGGAACCCTCTTATACTATTGGTAGGAGTGCAAACTGGTATAGCAGCAACTCTGGAAGACAGGATGGAGGTTCCTCAAAAAGTTAACAATAGAACTTCCTATCACATCACATGCCCTTTTCATTTTCCCTCCCTTCTCCTATGATCCTTTGAGCTGTTTTTTTAACACTTCTTGTAAGAGTGAAACCATACAATAATTATCTTTCTCTAACTGACTTATTTCACTCAGCATAATACCCTCCAGTTCCATCCTGGTCGATGTAAATGGTAAGATTTCATCCTTTTTGATGGTTGAGTAATATTCCTCCCTCTCTCTCTCTCTTTCTGTGTGTGTGTGTGTATGTGTATACATATATACATACACACAACACATCTTTATCCATTCATCTGTCTATGGACATCTGGGCTGTTCCCATAGTTTGTCTATTATGGACTTTTCTGCTATAAACATTGGGGTGCAGGTGCCCCTTTGGATCACTACATTTGTGTCTTTGAGGTAAATACATAGTAGTATAATTCCTGGGTCCTAGATAGGCTCTATTTTTAACTTCTTGAGGAACTTTCATACTGTTTTCCAGAGTGGCTGTACCACCTTACATTCCCACCAACAGTATAAGAGGGTTCTCCTTTCTCTACATCCTTGACAACAAATGTTTTCTGACTTGTTAATTTTAGCCATTCTGACTCTGTGAGGTGGTATCTCATTGTGGTTTTGATTTGTATTGCCCTGATGCTGAGTGATGTAGAACATTTTTTCTTGTGTCTATTATCCATTTGTATGTCTTCTTTGGAGAAATACCTGTTCGTGTCTTCTGCCCATTTATTGACTGTATTATTTGTTCTTTGGGTGTTGAGTTTAATAAGCTCTTTATAGATCTTGGATTCTAGCCCTTTATGCAAATATATTCTCCCATTCTATAGGTTGCCTTTTTTTGTTGACTGTTTTTTTTTGTGTGTGTGTGCAAAAGCTTTTTATCTTGATGAAGTCCCAATTGGTAATTTTTGCTTTTGTTTCCATGGCCTTTGTAGACATGTCTTAACAAGCAGCTGCTATGGCCAAGGTCAAAGATGTTGCTGCCTGTGTTCTTCTCTAGGATTTTGATGGATACCTGTCTCCCATTTAGGTCTTTCATCCATTTTGAGTTTGTCTTTTTATATGGTGTAAGAAAATGCTCCAGTTTCATTCTTCTACATGTGGTTGTCCAATTTTCCCAACACCATTTGTTGTAAAGACTGTCTTTTTTCCATTGGATATTCATTCTTTCCTACTTTGTTGAAGATCAATTGGCCAGAGTTGAGGGTTCATTTCTGGGCTTTCTTTTCTGTTCCTTTATCTGTGTGTTTGTTTTTGTGTCAGTACCATACTGTCTTGATGATTACAGCTTTGTAATAGAGTTTGTAGTCCAAAATTGTGATGCCACCAGCTTTGGTTTTCTTTTTCAACCTTCCTTTGGCTATTTGCGGTCTTTTCTGGTTCCATACAGATTTTAGGATTATTTGTTCCAGTTCTGTGAAAAATGTTGATGGTATTTTGATAGGGATTGCATTGAATGTGTAGATTGCTCTGGATAGTACAGACATTTTAACAATATTTGTTCTTCTAATCCATGAGCATGGAATGTTTTTCCATTTCTTTGTGTCTTCCTCAGTTTCTTTCATAAGTGTTCTATAGTTTTAAAAATATAGACCCTTTACCTCTTTGGTTAGGTTTATTCCTAGGTATCTTAATGGTTTTTGGTGCAATTGTAAATGGGGTTTATTTCTTAATTTCTCTTTCTTCTGTCTCATTGTTAGTGTATAGAAGTGGAACTGATTTCTGTGTGTTGATTTTATATACTGCCATATTTCTGAATTCCTTTATGAGTTCTAGCAATTTTGGAGTACAGTCTTTTGGGTTTTCCACAAAAAGTATCATGTCACCTGCAAAGAGTGAAAATTTGACTACTACTTTGCCAATGAATACATGTGATGTGATGAGCACTGGGTGTCATATGCAACCGATGAATAAGTAAACTCTACATCTGAAATTAATGATGTACTATATATTGGCTAATTGAATTTAAATAAAAAAATAGAACTACCCTATGGCCTAGCAATTGCACTATGAGATATTTATCCAAAGGAGACAAAAATACAGATTCAAAGGGGCATATGCACCCTGATGTTCATATAGTAGCATTATCAATAGTAGCCAAACTATGGAGAGAACCTGGTGTCCATTAGCTGATGAATGAATAAAGTAGATGTGTGTGTGTACACACACACACACACACACACACACACACATACTACTCAACTATCGAAAAGAATGAAATCTTGCCATTTGCAACAATGTGGATGGAGCTAAGAGGGTATTATGCTAAGTGAAATAAGTCAGAGAAAGACAAATACCATACGATTTCACTCACATGTAGAATTTAAGAAACAAAATAGATGAACTTAGGGGAAAGGGCCAAAACAAAAGAGAGAGAGAGGGAAACAAACTATAAAAGACTCTTAACTATAGAAAATATACTGAGGGTTGCTGGAGAGGAGGTAGGTGGAGGATGGGCTAGATGGGTGATGGGATTAAGGAGGGCACTTGTTGGGATGAGCCCTGGGTATTGTATGTAAGTGATGAATCACTAAATTCTACTCCTGAAACCAACATCACACTATATGTTAACTAACTAGAATTTAAATAGAAATTTAAAAAATATTTTGCCAGTATGACTCCTTTCAAAGCTTTTTATTCCCACTGCTTTGGCAACTGACAGTATTCTAGATAGTGAATACTGTCTCTCTGATCCTAGGTACTGGAGTAAAGAAGACATGGAACAGAACCCCTAGGTAAAACACAGTGCACATGAAGAATGAATGAGAAGTAAACTTGTTTTGAGCCACTGAAATTTGGGGGTAATATGTTACTGTAATATAATTTAGATGACTCTGAGTGATAAAACCTCCTATAGGGAAAATCTTACATGAAGGGATTCAGAATTTTTTAAGACTGTAATGCTGCATAGAATCCACTTTTTTTTTTTTTTTAACAACAAAGGGATACTGACAATTAGCTTTCCATTGAGGGTCAGGTGGGGATGAGTTGGAGGGTTTTTAACTTTTTGAACACCTCTAAGAGACTCCCAGACCAAGCTGGAAACTTCGTAGTTGCCTTGAAGATTTGGGGGGTTGGGGTAGGAGAGGAGAGGACTTCAGAAATGACACTTTAACCATAAGCAAGGACAAATCTGTTACCTTGGGAGGATAATGGCAGTTGCCTGATTCCAAAAATCCGTGTACATCCCCCCCTCCCCCGCAGAAAACTCATAGTATTGATTAGAAGCTCAGATAAAACCATTTATGACCCATATCATCAGCTTTGCTGGGAGTTAGGGAATACCACACCCCAGATTACATCTAAGAAGGGAAGGAAAAACCACACCAAATTCTGGCAGAGCTCTTACTATAGCAGTTCTGTGAGAGATAGAGTGGGAAAGATAAGTCTTAAGAGAGTCTATGAGAAAGAAAGAGAAAAGAGAGGGGGAAAGAACTGTTGATGAGCCAGTAATATTTATTTATAGAGCTGGGACTAAAACAAGATGGGGCCGCACATAGAAGAACAGCATGTAAACCTTAAATTACATTGTGTATATAACTGTTTATAATTTGTATTGCATAAGAGCACTTAGAGCATAAGTATGTGTACTTGTTTGTTCCCAATTTTAGATTCTATTTCAATTTTACTTGAGGTCACAGCAAAAATCTAGTTTTTCCCAATGAAACATCCAGAAGCAGAACTAAGAAACCATGCAAACCATGTAAACATCCTCAAATTTAAACATTTATTGCCAGGCTAAAAAGGTGGTGGGAAAGGGGTATAAAACCTGCCTCCTCAGATTGTTCAGGCCTCTTTTTCTGCTTCAGCTTTGCCACCAAGTATTCTCTAGTTGTTGACATTCTGATATTTCTTGGAAGGATACTGCCTTTTGTATATAGGAAGTGGCTTAGCGATGGCCTGGCAGACTATCTAGAGACATGGACATTATTGGTATACTTCACATTCTATTGGTTCAACCTTAGAATATTTGGGTTTCATCATTCAGAGTTAGATCATTACTCTTGCACTCATAATAATCTTATTTTTCTGGGTGAGTTGGCCATATGATATATTTCATATGACTTAAACCAGTAAATAAGTTTAAGGTCAAGTAATTTCATATACAAATACTTTTCTACATTAGAAAATTGTAAGCAAATAGTTTACACCAATTGAGTGAGGCAATTCTTACAGTATTTTGAAACACACATACTATATATATGTACAGTATAAGTCCAAGTACAACATAAGTCCATATACAGCCTAAGCATCTATGTACAGAAGACTTATATATAAAATGGCATAAATATACATTTCCTAGCTCTGTTCATGAAAAGGTCTAGAAGGCAAGATCTCCCAGTAGCAGTGAGCACACGTGGCACCAGGATCTTGGCTCCTAAGACCATTTACCCTTAAAAGGAATCATGGCTACTTGTAAGAGGAAGCAAATAAATAAATAGGAAGCAAATAAATAAAAAGGAAGGAAGGAAGAAATATAAATGAAGGCCTCATGTCAGGACACAGGAGCCAGCTTGAAGATGCTTCCATGACCAATTTTGGGTCAATTCTGGGTCAATTTTGCAGGAAAATATTAAGGACAGGAATGAATTTTAAGCCACTGAAAAAAATGGCAATCCATGAATACTGTGATAATAGAGAGATAGATAGGTAGGTAGGTAGACAGGAAAGAAGGGAGGACTCTTAAAGTACAGTGCTAACTGATAAACATAGAAGTGGTGGAAGAGGTGGAAAATTATTATTACAGAAATTATTATTGTTGTTATTTGTTAAAGATTTTATTATTTTGTAACCATATAGTAAAGATTGCTTTAGGCAAGGATCAGTGGATGCTAAATGTAGGTGTGGGAGTTTGAGGAGGAACACGATATTTTAATGGCCATGTAGTGTCTCTCCACAGATTGCTTATTGCGGGGTGGGGAAGTCAATACTTATATAATTGAGAAACTGGACAGCACCTTGACTAGGTGATCAAAACTAATGTCATCAGGGTGCCAGGCTGGCTTAGCCAGTAGAGCATGTAACTCTTGATTTCAGGTTTGTGAGTTCGAGTCCCACGTTGGGTGTATAGGCTACTTAAAATAAGTAAAATAAGTAAATAAAAATAAATCAATAAAACTAACATCACCAATGTGGGACAGACTAACACTGTACACTCTTGGTTGTGATATCCTGAGAAGCACACATCACTTAAGTAGTACTCCAGCTAGGCATGCACAACCGGAATTGTGAGCAGACTTCAACCCAACAAAATTCTGCTTAAATAAACAAAAATAATGATCTCTATGGTTCAGAAACATCAGTTATAGTTTGAGGAAGTCTTCCAGATTAAACAAGACTAAACAGACATGATAAAATAAATGCAATATGTGATTGTGTACTGGATTTTATACTCAAGGAGAAAGTGATATTAAAGGGTGTGTTAGTTGAGGTTCTCTAGAAAAACAGAACCAATAGAGTGTGTGTTTGTGTGTGTGTGTGTGTGTGTGTGTGTGTGTGTAAAGAGATTTATTATAAGGAATGGGCTCATGTGATTCTGGAGGCTAGCAAATCCAAATTCTACAAGGGTGGGCCAGCAGGCTAGAGACTGAGGAGAGGTGATAATCCAAATCTAGTCTGAAGGCAGCGTGCTGGAGAATTCTCTTCCTCAGGACAGACTGGTCTCTTTGTTCTATTTAGCCTTTCAACTGATTGTGTGAGACCCACCCACATAGTGGAGGACAATGTGCTTTACTTAAAGGCCATAGATTTAAGTGTTACTCAGAAACACCAACACAGTAACACCAATAGTAATGCTTGACTATTTGACCAAATATCCATATGCCACCTCCTTGAATCATACTTAACCTCCCAATAAAGACAGTAACAAGGTCTTTGCAGCTAACATGATACAGCTAACCTGTGTACAACAGAAAACTTGCTAACCATTTTTGCAGAAGGGGATTCACAGTTCTTGAATGATGTTTATTTTTCTCCTTGATATCCATCCTTTAAGTTAAATACTATGACATAAAGTCAATAAGTCATATGTTACATGATAAGGGAATAAGAGGGGAGAGAACAAAGATACTTGTTTTATACATGTGCATGCACGCACACACACACTCATAACAAAATAAGGAAGAAATACCCATGACAATTGCAGTCTTCATTTCTGTATCTGGTCATGTGGTGCCTTCACAGTCCTTCAGGAATGTCCCAGAAAGGAGCTGTGGTGCTGTAACCATCCACTTCCAGCTGCTGGCTGCATGTTGTGCAGAACCATCCGAACCCAGTCCTGGGTGTTTTTTCTGTCGGCTGGTCTTCAGAACCTCCCATGAGGTGCAGGCTGGGAGAGCAAAGGTGGTGTGGCAGGAGTAGGGACCATGGGCATTTGGGCCTCTTGTCCACATAGCTTGTTTGCTTTCGGGGCCTGCTCAGCCCCAGTCTCATGTGTACCACTTCGGTTTGATGATGGAGGCCCCGGTGCACAGCTGACTTTCTGAAAGACAATCTGCTTTACTCAGAGTCTACCGATGAAATGCTAGTCTTGTCCAAAAATACCCTCATAGAAACATGCAGAATAATGTTTGACCATGTATCTGGGCACCAAATAGTCCAACCAAATTGACACGTAAAATTAACAATCACAAAGAACATTAGACAGTTGACAAATCAGGATAGGGACCATAGAGTGAAGTATTTTATAGTGTTAAATTTCTGAATTTGATAACTATATACTGAGGCACCTTAAAAGCATTTTTAGAAATACCAAAATATTAAGGGACAAAGATGCATAATATGTGCAGACTACTCTGAGTAGATAAGTTTGTGTGAGAGTGTGTGCATATGTGTGAGTATACGACTAAGAGAAGCATGGCAGGACGCTACAAACTGGTAATTCTGAATATGAGAGTTGTCCATCAGCAACTTTAGATTTTGAAATCATTTTAAAATAAGAGAAAAATGTAAATGAGCAGGGAGCACTATCATAGTGTTTAAGAGGCACAAAAGTTCTGTGACTTGTTATATGCACCATTGTGCTCATACCCTTGTCTTAATTCAGAGGTGTTGATTGCTTGACTTGGTTTCAGGAGAATGGGTTTTACATTTCCTGTTTGAAATAAGAAGAGGAGGGGACAACAGGAGAGCACAGTGCTGTAGAGCTCTAGTCCCCCAAACTCCTACCAGAGCACTCCTTGCCCATTTTTTCTGAATTGCAGACTTGGTGTCAGAGGATGGTTGTGGTGGAGTAAACACAGTTAAAACTGAGATTGGAAAGGAAGAATGGGACAAGACGGGATGAATTCAGTTTCTTCAGTCCCCAGTGTTCATCTGCATTAAATTAGGCAGTTCCCTATGAGTTAAAATTAACATTTTTTGGAAGTAGAACTATTCTTGAAAAACAAGTTGGCAGTAGCCCCTCTGAAAGTTTCTAGCCCTAAGCACATATTACCACAAACTGATTTGATTCAAAGCAGCTGCATGTAAGTGCTGATAGAGACCAAATTGGCACTATTAGCAGCATGTCGTCTGGAAATGAGAAAAAGGAAAGGGTGTTGATAAAGTTCTTTCTCACAATAGAATCAGGCATAGAGGCGACAATAGAATTGCAGTGGAAAAATGAGGTTATGGCTTAAGAGGGACAAAGTGCTGCTGTATTTTCTTACATCAAAATAAAATCTGACTCCTGGGAATATTACTTTGGACTGTTTGAAAACTACTTTGTATCTTGCCTGGAAGATACAATTTAAAATATGTCAGCAAAAACCAAAATAATTTCGGTGGCACTTTGGAATCTGGAGTGTTTACTTTGCTGTGATGGTTTCAGTTTTTATCATGTGTAAGTTATCTCGTGTTTTGCTTGCCAGAATACTGCAGTATGACTCCCACTGCAAATGAAGGTAGACCTTCAGAAAAAGGCAAACCGTGCAGAGTGTCAGTAGTGCGGCTCTGTTCCTTGACTCTCTGGATTGAAGTCCAGAGCACAGTTGTCTTTAAACTGTCAGCTAATGATTAGCTGACACTAACACTAAATGACTAATACTGAGGGAGCTTACCTCTGAAAATATGTCTTCTAAAAACTTCAGCTCGTTCCTTTTGATGTGCTCTACTGTTCCTTAAATTATCTTTATCTTCACATTTTTGTGTGTATTAATCTCAGACATAGGACCTGGCCAGGAAATGAAATATTCAAGTTGACGGTTCTTGTAAAGCTGTATGTTTTATGGTAATTGTGAATTTTCAAATAATCTACTATAGTAAAATTCTTTACTGTCCATTGATCATCTTCATTTGGAAATCCCACAGACATTTCACAGACATTTAATTCACAAAGTTTATCTTCACCAAATCTATATACACCCATACACATCTGCATGTTAAATTATATGTTACCCAATCACATGCAATTATAGGAAGGACAGAAAAACTTGTAACATTTAAGAATAATGCATTAATAAATAAGATGTTTTTATAAAATTGAAGAACAGGTTGCTTGGATGATGTGGGGTAAGATGTACCAGGACATGTGCATTTTGAAAAATGAGTCTTGGAAGCTTTATATTGCTATTAGAAAATACGTGGCTTTTCTAAAAAGGAAGCATTACCTTTGACAAACAGGTATGTGTGCAAAGCAGTAACCAAATAAACATCTAGAAAGTTCTTGCTGCATCTGAAAATCTCTTCTTTATAACACTCATGTTTAAAAAATATTGTCATGGGAAAAAACCCAAAACGCAAAAAAGTACTTTCATGGTTCTTTATAGCTCTCATATTTTTCTATCGAGGTATAATTTACATATAGTAGAATTCACTCTTCTTGGCATACACTTTTGAATTTTAACAAATGGACACAGGTCATATTTTGAAATTGATCTTTTCTCTCACTCCAAGTACTTTATGATTCCATGGTCATTTAAGGATTATCACTTTTTTAAAAGATTTTATTTATTTTAGAGAGAGAGTGAGCGAGAGAGAGAAAACATGAACAGGAACAGAAGCAGATGCCCCTGCTGATCAGGGAGCCGGATGCGGGACTCTACCCCAGGACTCTGGGATCGTGACCTGAGCGGAAGGCAGATGCTTAACCGACTGAGCCACCCAGGCGCCCTACGGATTATGATTTTGAATTGAAGAGATTGTACTACAGCTATTCAGAATTTCATGATTTTAGTGATTTCCAATGCTTTCACTTTGTGCCTAGTAGTGTTCATATATATTAAGGTATTCAGTGTTCCTTTTGTTTTCCTAATTTCAGTGCCTTAGTTTAGCCTTTATCGTTTCTGGCCTCAACCATTATATCAACCTGTGCGTTGGCTTTGCTGTCTTGTGGAAATTCCTTTCTAACTCATTTTCCATGCTGCTTATGCTGCTGGTGGTCTTTCTCAGGTACAGAAATGGTTGTCTTAATCCTCTGCTTAAAATCTCTCATTGGTTCCAGTTGCCTTTAGAACAAAATACATAACCTTTTCCAGAGTCTTTGTGAATTGGTTCCCGCCTTGCGTCTTGCTGGCCTTCTCATCTTCTCCTTCTTTTGCATTTGCCTGTCTGCACTGAGTGCACATTCCCAGATACGCCATGTTCTCGGTCATCTTGGTGCTTTGGTGTGTTTCTTCCGATGAGCAGGCTTTTATTTCCATTCATGCCTAACTTCCCCAAACCTTCAGATGTGGCAAGGTGCCCCCTTGGTACTCTCTGCCTCATACCTCTTTGGTAGTGCTCGTACTGTGGGCTTCTTCACTGGCCCGCGCGTGCCTCCGCTGGAACCATGCTGCTTGGCATCAGGGAGGGTGTCTGCTCTGGTGTCGTCACTGATTGGCACAAAATTGGATTCAAGTAAGCATTTAGAATATTTGTTCAATTAGTAGACTATGTAGTTATATGTAGAGTATGATGGCTGCCTAAAACCTACAATAGAGGTGGGGAGAAGAAAAATGTCTTATCCTGGCGGTGGGCCCCAGAATTTCTTGCATGGGGGAGCTGCCCTGGAGACCCTGCCTTGACATCAAGCCCACTTAGGGATGTGAGTGTGGCTGTTAGCTAGGGCTGAGGGGTCGGGAGTGGAGGAAGCTGCTTGACAGGACACAAGGGAACCGATTTGTTGGTTTTGCTTCTAAGAGAAGGAGAGAGAGAAAAGGTAGAAGGGGAGAAATTGGAGAGGTAAAGACCCCCACAGGGCTGGAGGATGGTCAGAAAGGCAGACTGTTCCTATTTCCAGTTCCCCTTTCGTAGTTGCCCTGTGTGCCAGTCCTCTGCCTTTCTCTGAAATCTTCACTGAAGTCTCTTCTACTCAGGAGTGCTTTCTGCCTGTGTTCAGGTTTTGTTACTGTCTTTTCTAAAACTCAGAGGAGGACCCAGTGGTCATGTCTGCATCGGTGTGGTATGGAGCAGAGGTGGTGCCTGAGAATATCAGCTCTCCTGGGAGCTGTTAGAGGCCTGAGGGGAGGGGAGGCTCTGGACTAGCACAGGCCCTGGCTCTGTCAGTTTGAGTCCCCTCAGTCTAGAGCTGGCAAGCCCCAGCTAGTGACTAGGATCCTACACAAGAGAAGACTGGAGATGAAGATACAGAAGGAGAGTGGTTCATTTTGAGGATGGTGGGCTTATAATCGCCCCTGCCTCTGAGACTTTCCCTCTTTTAGGTCATGATAGAAGAAGAGTTTATAAAGAGGAAAATGGGGGCACCTGGGTGACTCAGTGGGTTAAGCTTTTGCCGTTGGCTCAGGTCATGATCTCAGGTTCCTGCGAAGGAGCCCTGCATCAGGTTCTCTGCTCAGCGGGGAACCTGCTTCCCTACCCTCCCTGCCTGCCTCTGTGCTTACTTGTGATCTCTCTCTCTCTGTCAAATAAATAAAGTCTTTTTAAAAAATAAAATAGGGGGACGCCTGGGTGGCTCAGTTGGTTGGACGACTGCCTTCGGCTCAGGTCATGATCCCGGAGTCCTGGGATCGAGTCCCGCATCGGGCTCCCAGCTCTGCAGGGAGTCTGCTTCTCTCTCTGACCTTCTCCTCGCTCATGTTCTCTCTCACTTTCTCTCTCTCAAATAAATAAATAAAATCTTTAAAAAATAAAATAGGAAGAGGAAAATGTCTACAGTATTGTGCCGTGACCTATTCACACCAGTACTTGGAAATTAGAAGTCATTGTTGATTTCTTTAACGGTGAAGGTGCTAGAAAGGGGAAGGTGAAACTAATTGCTGAAGAACAGGGAATTTGAGCCAGGACTGAAACTCCTCACTTTACCAAAAATGGGAACTTTTTTATTAACTCATTAGGCTTTGTTCCCCTCCCCCCTTATTTTTTAATTGATGAGCTAATGTCTCAGAGAGGAAGACAAACCTGGAAAGTGCCTGAAAGTTGGAAAAGTGTTTTTTGTGGACAGGACTGTGGTGTTTAAGCTTTCTAAGCTGATGTTCTGTAGCTCACAGATGTATAATAAATTGTGGTTTAATTATTTCGGCTTCAGCTGCAGCAAGCTCTTTCCCTACTTCCTGTTGCACTCACAGTTGAATGGCACAGGGCTGCTTTCTGCAATTGTTCTCCTTTTCTTCGGAGATGAAAACAGTCACAAAACCATTGGCAAGGTCACAGTACACGGCTGCAGTGTCTTGTAGATACTGCTCTTAATGCGGTGCCTCGATAGGGACAAACAGGGTTCAATGCTGGATCATTCTGTTAATTGCATTTCCTTTTCATGCTCTGATTTCATGCATATAGCTGTGATTACAATCTCAGAAGACTGATTCATCAACCCAAATGACACCTTACCACTTCAGAGTGGAACGTAGAAGCAACTACGCAAAACACTTGCGTTTGCTAGATTAGTGCATTTTTTTCCTTTGAGGTGAGGGTCTTGAGTCAAAATTGGGTTGCTGGATGAATATGGCCTTAGGAAAACCGGAGTTGGCTGTGTGCTCTGTGAGTGAAAGGGCTTCTTAAGGCCATCTCTGGGATAGGGGTGTTGCTTCCTAGGGGACCTGATGTTTGAAGCTGGTAATCAGAATGTCCCTTGGAAAGTGCCAGAAACACATTACCCAACTTGGCATTCTGCTTTTTAGTTTTCATTTTTTTTCTGGTCTATCTTTTGTTGTCCATTCTTTAAATATTTTAGTTCTTTTGATTAGCATAGTTCAAGTTCTGTGCTAGTTATACTGATTTTTATCTCGTAAGGTGACTTTGTGTAGATCTCATTTCATCCCCCTGTACATCTGAGCCAAGCTGGTTTCTGAGGCGTTTCCTCTTACTTCAGTGCGCTGCTTCTCTGGTGCTCCCTTCGGAGACCATTTGTGTCCAGTAGAAAGGCTATATGTAATCTTTCTCTCCATCCTTTTTATCTCCTTATTCACTCGGTCCCTTAAGCCTTTTCTCTAACCCTTTCTATCCTGGACCCCATGACTTATCACTTCCGACCTTCTCTCTCATCTGACTGCGAACTTGGAAAAATATTTCATAGGATTCTTACCCATTTTCACTCTAATCCTTCCTTCCTTTCGTATGCTTAAGTAGAATTATCTGTATCCATTGTTTTTAAGGATGTTGTTTTGTTTATCTGTCTTCATCCATATACCTGACCTCCCACCCTTGACTTGAGGATAAAACCCATGACTCAGGAACAGCCAAATGGAAGAGATTCTTAGGGCAAGGTTTGGGTAGTTGGGGTGTGGGAGGGGAATGTGGAACTTCCTGTTCTCTCAGGGAGCGCCACCATCCCAGCACCTCTGTGTGTGCAGCAACCTGAGCTTCTCAGATCCACTGTTCAGGGGTTTTTCTGGAGGTTTCTTGATATAGGCATGACTAGTTAAATCATTGGCCATTGGTGATTAACTTAATCTCTAGCCTCTCTCCCTTCTAGGGAGGAGGCAGAGGGAGGGTGGGGCTGAAAGTCCTAGGTCTCTCCAGCAGCCAACCCCCATCATGAAGCTGTCTGGATCCCCTTAGCCCCCAGTCTTCTTGGCATACAAGACACTGTTACCACTCTTGACAGTCCTAAGCTTCAAGGTGCTGTGTGCTGGGAACCTGGACAAAGACCAGATAAATATTTCCCATTGGACCATGTTTGACTGCATTGGTAACGCAGGGTTTTGGGGGGCATTCTTTCTTTGGATTCTATACACTGTTCGTTTTTTGTTTTTTGTTTTTTTTTTTTCACTTTTTCTCTGGCTCTTTTCTTTCTACATCCTCACTCCTGGTTTTCATCAAGACTTGCCCTTCTTTCTGTGTTGTCTCCCGAGGGCTTTCATCTTAAAGTGTTTGCTCTTCTAATAAATTTTTTTCTCCTCTGCCCTTCAGAGTTTTCTGGGATCCCTGTAACAAAAGACAAATGAACAAGAGAAAAGCATGTACATTTATGTAGCAAATTGTATGTGACATGAGGCATGTCACATATCCAGGAGACATAAACTTAGCATTTTCATGTTAGGTTTGATGGCATGGAAGGCCGTAGAACAGGGGCATGAGAGGGCAAAGGTATGAGATAAGTGTAGTAACCTGGGAGAAACTTACTAGCAAGAGACCTGTTTGTTCAGACTCCTCCCTGTGTCCCCTGTCTACAAAAATAGGGATGCTCCTTTCTCTGGGCCTGGCAAGGGGACCTCTCGTAGGAAAGTGTTATGACTTGCTTCAGGCAGAGGTCAAAATTCCTTCCTTTAATAGTGAAGGTGCTAAAAAATGGAAGGATGCTGAAGGTTCCTTCAGTTTAAAATATTCAGTATGTCAAGGGGCTGTGTTTGGCAGGTAGTGTGTTCTAAACACCATCAGCATGCTGCCAAACTTCAGTTCCTTGTCTAGAACTGTCTACACGGCAGCCTTTTTGGGATGCCCTGCCATCACTCCAAAATCAGTGTTGAAACCCCAAAACTTCCCCTTTTAATCTTCCCTTTCAACTTCCCCTTTCAACAAAATCCATTAGTAACATCACCATTTACCAGACTTTCATTTCTTGTACTTTTTTTTTTTAAGATTTATTTATTTGAGCAAGAGAGAGTACACATGTGCAAGTGGGAGGAGAGGGAGAGGGAAAGAAGCAGACTCTGTACAGGAAGCCCCAGGTGGGGCTCGATCCCAGCACCCTGAGATCACAACCTGAGCTGAAATCAAGAGTTGGACGCTGACTGAGCCACCCAAGGGACTCCATTTCTTATACTTTAGATATGGGGCCAATGGGGGAGGGGGAGAAACAAAGTTCAATTTATTTATCTTTGAAAGTAGGGACCCTGCCCTATTTGCTTTTGTGGTCTCAGCACCCAAGTCAGGTGTTCAGCACGTGTTTCTTGAACTGGATATTGCAGTGATTCTTAGGCTCGTTCTTTCCTCTTTATTCTAGTTTCTACTCAGACCAGATTCTTGTTAACACACATCTAGTTGATTGCATTAACCTCTCCCCCTTTTAGCTCTCGTCCTTCCTTGCTGCCATCCACGTGGCACACTATTGCCAATGTAATTCTCTAAAACCTTGTCGGGAGCCAGTACCGCTTCTGGATTCAAGCCAAACTAATTAGTCTGGTATTCTAGGTATTGAATCAGCTAGTTTAGTGTACCCATTTGATGTAGTACTTTTACTGTTTTTTTGCACATAAGCCCATCATAGCTAATTAGGACAATCCTCTTACTTCTCTACTAGGAAAATTCTTATTCCGACTTATGCTTTTGCTCCATATAGTCTTCTATCCCAGAAGTCCCTAGCCTTTCTCACATTTTCAAATCCTGTTTCTTAAAGACCTAGCAGCTGGCTCAGGTGTGCATAGGTACCCAGTGAGTCTCTGTTTTATGAGTAAATGAGAACTTGTATTCTCAGTGAGCATTTTTAAGTAGTTTTACGTGATAATGATATTCCCCTTATTGTCCATAGACTCCATAATCCTTTCTAATAAATTACATTTCTTGTAGCTTATTGCAAGTTTAATAAATGATTAATCCATTGAATAAAAATCTGGCATATGAGTACCTCACTCATATGCTAACAACTTGCTTGAAATGGCCTCAGAAGCATTATTCTTCTTTATTTCCACTTTAATTGTAAAAGTGCTTTAAATTAAACCTTTTCTTAGCTTTAATACAAGTGAATTATTGGATCTAATCAAATGATTTCAGCACATGCTCTGAGCAATTACATTTGTGCAGCTTTGCAGAAACTATGGTAACAGAATGAAAAATGTGTTTTTCCTGATTGTTTTCCTCCATGAGATTGGGAAGTTCTGACTTAAACATATCAACTTAAAGGAAATGGTCATAGATAATATGCATTACAAATTACCTTTGACGGTAGAATTGCCTAGAAAGTTGGCTAGGCAACTTTCATATCTCTCATAGGTTTATGGCTCAAATCCTCGGAGAAAACATCAAGGAATAACAATCGTAATCTTTGGTGGGGATATGGGAGGTTTTCAAGGTCTACTTTAGGCATATTTATATTATCTATTTTTTTTAAGCCACAAACCAGGATTATTTTATAATAATAGTAGAATGAGCAACAAAACTATTTAAATTTGGGAGAAAAGACAATTATCTGGTTTTTCCAAATTTCTTATTTAAAAAATTATATTGGCCATATTTTTCTACATAGCACATAACCATATTATTTGAGGAGCCAAAGAAATCCAGTTGTAGTGTTAAAAAGCCAAGTCCTTTATATTCATTGTGTAAGACAAGATTTTTCCTTTAAGAGCTATTAATAATTTGAACTGTTTTCTAAAGAGAACCTGTTAAACATTGAAATTCATTCGAGTTTTGGCAAACATTTTAAAAAGATCCATTGATTTCTTATAAAATAATTTGTGAAATTCAACTTTAAAAGTGATTTCCTAACCAGGAAGAACACATTCTAGGATAATAACACCAATGAAGAAGTAAAGGATTTTCAATGGGGTAGTTTCTAATATTTTAATAAGGAAAAAATCAGTAAAAACTGCTTTAGGAAAGCATTACAACTCTTCATACCTATCTTTTTGAAATGAATAAACTGAACAATATGTTTATATAAAAAACTATAAATGCTTTTGATGAGAGGAGACTGTCTGAGCTGATTAACTGTAGAGATAGACCTAACATAGACCTTGAAAAGTTTAAAAAACATTTTCTTTGTTTTAATCCACGCTTACTAATATTTAACAGCTCAAGGGGTGTAGGCATGACAATAGCTGCCAGATAGAACAGTTGATGTGACAGTACTATTATGTACCAACTAAATAGCTCTAGTCTAAGTTTGTTGATATTCTTTGGTATTATTTTATATATTTGTGAAGAGTTTTCATAAGGCCTTGTTTCTGTGTTCAAGGAGTTTATCCTTCTAGTTGGGAATTAGGAGTTGAGAGTAAGGTTTTGGTGCCACGTCATTCTAGTCAGAAATCCAGAAATGCCCAAACTCTGCCCAGCCAATAAACTCGTACCGCCAGAGTCATGAGGGGACCATCTGCAGGAAACAGTAGCCCATGGGAATCAAGAGGGCCACCTGAATAAAGGCTGCACACTGCCAGTGCATTTGTGTAGGACCCTCCTTGAAAGTGCCTTGGTGCAAGTAGTTCAGGGTTAAGGCCCAAGTCAGGACTCCTGCTTCCTCTCAACTTCATCTGATCACCATTTAGGACCAGCATAGGGAGGTGTGTGAATTAGAAGGTTGGAGGGGAGAACAAACAAGTAAGTATACACCCAGTCCCAGAGGAACCTCTGACTCTGCTTTCTTGACTTCTGTATACAGTAGTCGCTCCACCTTATCCTTGGGAGAAATGTTCCAAGACCCCCAGCAGGTGCCTGAAACCACGTATAGTACCAAACGTCAATATACTATGCATTTTCCTAGACATACATACATACCTATAATAAAATTTGATTGATGAATTAGCCACAGTAAGAGATTAACAACAATAATAATCAGGACAGTCAAACAATATACTGAAATGAAACTATGAATATAGTCTCTCTCTCTCTTAGACTATCTTACAGTATTGACCTCACCCTTTTTGTGATGCTGAGAGATAATAAAATGCTTTTGCCATGAGTGGAGGTGAGTGATGTGCAGGCATTGTAACACAGTGTGACCTTCTGAGGACACAGCAAAAGGAGGGTCCTCTGCCCCTGACAGCTAGCGAACAGCAGGGAACTGAAGCCTTGGGAGAGTGAAGGGGAAGTGCAAGAGAATGGCCGTTGGTCCGTGGTGGCTCAGGCCAGACCAAGAGTTTGAGGCAGGAACACAGACTCTGTGTGGAAACTCTTATTTTGACACAGTGACACACCCCGCCCCCCTCCTCCATCCTGCTAACTGTGCCCAATCAGGATTTTGGACTCCTGCATAATTAGGTCAGTAACTTCTCTTACCTGTGGAGAGAACTAGACAGGAGGGTAAGGTGGGCAGAGGCTGGCCTGGCCCGGAAAAAGGACCTCCTGCAACCACAATAAAGTGGCATTTATTTTCACATAGGAAGGAAAACAATGGACAATCCTGTCTCTCAGTTGTGTAAAGGCTTATTTCTGGTACAGTCTGGCCCCTGGCGTGGAGTAGCTTCTCAGCTTCTGATGAGTGTACATTTTGGACTTAGCTCCCGCACGTAATGACTCAGAAATGCAGATTTCTGTAATTGGCTGATGTTTACTTCACCTCCAGGGTGAAACACAGTATGTAAATATTTTAAGTCTTGTTCTAATGAATGTTGGTGCTGTTGCCGGGAAGTTTGAGCTCTTAATCTGAGGTTAACAATTTAATTAAGAGAAATGTACTTTATTTTTAGACTTTCATGTTCAAAGGCTTCTACTTATTATAACAAGTGATAGCACAGAAATGAGAATGATTTAGACACCTAGACTCATAGGCTCAAATATGTGCTTGTCAGTGCTGAAGATTCTATACAGTAATCCTATTTGCCATTTGTTTTTACGTGTTTTGTTGTTAACACAATGAAAGAGATCTTTGTAACTAATAAATTTCTCCCCCATGCCTGAATATTGGTAGAGCTTCCTACTGATCTGTTTCCGTATGTCTGATTACTCACTTTGCCTAACAGACGTAACATAAAAGAATTATTGGATATTAAATTGAAGACCCCTGAGATGAGCTTTTATCAGATCACCTTTTCCATATTTATTTTATTCTTTGAAGTTAACTTGCTGGGGCAGCCGTGAAATGCCAATTGAATATTACCCCCACCTTAAAAGACCACCAGAGACGTGAGTCAAAGCCAATCAGCAAGGGTCGTTTATTGCAGGTTCGAACCTGGACCTCTGTGCGGCTCGTTGCCGATGATAACGCCGCCGATAACGCCAAGAGGTCCAGAGCTGGGTCAGCTGGGTCGGTGCAGGATTTTTATAGACAGATACAAACAAGTTTCGGGTGGGGCTGAGCTGATTGATTGATAGTTTGAACAGGCATACTTGGCGTCAGTGGATTGGGTCAGGGGACCCCGCGCGAAAGCAGACAAAGCAATCTTACAGAAGCAGAACTGGCTGGTTAGCCCACGCATGCGAGAAAAGCACTATCAGGATATTGAAGGCCTGGTTACTATCAAGTAAAGACAATTGGGAGTCTCCTGGTGGAATGTTACATTCCTGCTATCAAGCATCCTTGTTAATGAGATTTAGGTTTAGAAGTATTTACTTTCCCTTCTACCTCCGCCTCCTTCGGTTTTTCATGGAGGGGAGGGTGACATTAGGGCTATTGATAAGGTAACTTCTTTGTAAATCTCAAGGGCATTTGCAAACCAAGGGAGACTCCTACCTTGCAGGACTGTGATCTCTGCAAGTTAACTATTTATCGTTTTATGGCAGTCAGGGGTGCCTGAGGAATGCTACACATATGGAGGGGAGCGGGTGAAGGGGGGGGTGCAAGGCGCCAGCTTTTGCTTTGTCCTCAGCCAGCCTCCTGCTCCTTCAGCCGCTAAAATAGAAACTTTGTAATTGCAGGGGAAGAGAACCTTTCCCTCCTTTCCTTCTAGGTTCTTTGGCTGGCCTAATAATTAAATTGGCATAACACAAATTAACGGGGGGAAAAACATTTAATTTTATATGTCCAGGAGCCTATAGAAATATGAGACTCAAAGAAGTCACCAAAGTTAGCTTTGTGATAAGTTGGTAAGACTGAAGTGTTTGGGTTTATAGCAAATTAGTGAGGAAGTAACAAAGTTTGTTTATATAGCTTTCTGGGCCCTAAATCCTCTATTTCTGGTAATAAAGATGCCTTCTACTCTCCTGGTACAGGGAGGATACCTTTCAAATGAGAGACTTGTATCCTGCGTTCAGGATGGGGGGCAAAGGAGGTCAGTGGCCTTCTTTCTCTGGCTGTTTCTTAAGTAACTTTATTTCAAAAAGAATCAGCATGCTGTAGTGGCATATTGGGGGTGGCGTATTCTTCCTTTCATCCTGTTGACTGTATGCGGGAAGACTTTTGTTTCTCATAATTTCGGAAAAGACCCCCTCCTGGAGAATTCCTTTGCAAAAAACAACTGTAAAACCTGGATTTAATATAAAAAGCAACTATTTAAGGCACTTGTGAGTGGACAGAAGCAGATAGGCTCTACTGGGGAGTATATATTTGGAGGAGGGAAGGAAGGGAGCTATAAGGAGTAACTTTGTCTTTTCACTGATTTTAGCTTGAGGCTAAGTACAGTCTGTGCTCTGGACTCTGGTGGAAAAACAATAGTTTCTCTGGCCAGGGAGACTAGAAAACTGACACCAGAGAGCCCTGATCACTGAAGATAGTAGAGAAATCCCAGAAGAAGAAGAGCCAGAGGAGGGGGAGTCCTTTGTGAACTCACATCTCTTACTGACCTTGGAGCCATGCATGAGTACAACAGACCAGAACAGCTCAGCTAAAGACAAAAAAATCTGAACTGGACTGGAGCTGCCGCCTAAGAAGTAGAGTTGACAGTTCAGGCCAACCCAAGATACCTGCCAGCTAAAGAAAAGAAACAACTCTCACTGGAGAAAAAAAATGACAATTTCATAGTCTTCACAAATTAACATTTCTGCAAGCCATAATTACCCTATGTATGGAAAATCCAGAACATGGAACATATCCGAAGAGGAAGATAATCAGCTGAGTCCTGCCCTGAGATGAAGGGGATATTAGGGCAGTAGCAGACAAAAGTTTTAAAGCAGCTGTTATAATATGCTCAGTGAAATAAAAATGTCATGCTCTCGGTGAGTAACAAAACAAGAATAAATAGAAACAGTGGAAAAGAACCAAATGGAAGTTCTAGAATTAGAAGATACAATAGTTGAAATAAAAATTCAGTAGCTGGATTTAACAGCTGAATAGAGGTGTAGAAGGAAAAGTACATGAACTTGAAGATAGAGCAATATAAATTAGTTTGAGAACAGAGAGAAAACATATTGGAGCAAAAAAATGAACAGTTTCAGGGACCTTTTAGGTTGTATTAAACAATCTAACATGCATGGAAATAGAATCTCAGAGGACAGAGAGAATGGGATAGAAAAAAAAATTTTGAAAAGTTAAAGCAGGGGTGCCTGGGTGGCTCAGTGGGTTAAGCCGCTGCCTTCGCTCAGGTCATGATCTCAGGGTCCTGGGATCGAGTCCCACATTGGGCTCTCTGCTCAGCGGGCAGCCTGTTTCCCTCTCTCTCTGCCTGCCTCTCTGTCTACTTGTGATCTCTCTCTGTCAAATAAATAAATAAAATCTTAAAAAAAAAAAAAAGAAAAGTTAAAGCAGAAATTCCCCAAATTTGATGAAAAACAAACCGACAGATACAAGGTACCAGTGAATACCAGGCTGACTGAACCCAAAGAAGTCCACATTGGGACATATCATGGCAAAACTTTGGAAAGCCAAAGATAAAGAGCAGATGTTGAAAGCAGTAAAAGAAAAATGATAACATTTCAAATAGAGGAGCAATGATCCATTTAATGACTGACTTCACCTCAGAAACCACAGAGGCCAAAAGAGAGTGAAAGAACATGTTTAAAAGTGCTGGAAGGAAAGAAAAAGGCCTGTCCTCCCAGAATTCTTTATCAAAGGGAAGTAGCCTTCAGAAATGAAGAGGATTCCAGAATTAGTTGTGCCAGTGACACAACTGGGAGTAGACTAAAAACCAAGGATGTGTACCCTTTAAAAGGGGAAGTTTTATAGACTGTACCTCAATGAAAAAATTTAAATGAAGGCAAAGACTTTTTCAGATAAAAGAAAACGAGAATTCTGTACTACAGGCAATGTCAAAGGAGGTTCTTCAAGGCTGAGCAAAACTTATATCTGATAAAATTTAGGATCCTTGAAAAGATAAAAAAGATGATCAAAAATGATAAATACCTACAGAAATGGAATAGCCTCTGTCTTTCCTCTTATTTTCTTTATAAATCATATAAGTTGTACAGATACAGCATATTTAGAAGATACTCCATTTAATATGTATCTGTATTCCATGAAGAATGATTGCAAAGTTTCTTTATTTTTAGGGTACAGTATTAATTAGAGAGGACTGTGAGTAATTAAAGATGTATACTATAATCCTTAGGGCAACAACTACTCTAATAATGGAAAGAAGTAGAGCTAAAATCCCAATGTGAAAATTGAAATGAAATCCAAAAAAGCATTTAAATGGTATTTTGTTGTTGTTGTTGTTGTTTTAAGTCAGAAAAGTAGGACCATGGGAACAAACAATAGAAAAGACAAGTTAAGGGGCGGCTGGATGGCTTGGTTGGAAGAGCATGTGACTCAATCTTCGGGTCATGAGTTCGAGCCCCATGTCAGATGTAGAGATTATTTAAATAAATAAAACTTTAAAAAGAAGAAAAAAGAAAAAAACAAGTTGGAAACAAATAAAATAAAATGGTTGACCCAAATCCAGCCATTTCAACAATTACATTAAATTGTTAATAGATTAAATTCAGTGGGTATACAGTTTGTTTTGCAAAATTAAAAAAGTTCCAGAGATGTTGAACACTCTTATACTCGCTATCTAGATTCTGTAATTAACATTTTATCTATTTGTGTTATCACATATCTAGCCATACCTGTATTTTCCATTAATCCATCCTATTTTTTAAATGCATTTCAAAGCAAAATGCATTTCAAAGCAAAATAATTTTGTGATCCAATAAATTTGACACATACAGTATTTCAGTTTGGAAGATTCCCATGCAGATTTTCATCTGTGCAGTTCAGCAGTAAAGCAACCCGATTAACTTTGTTTAAGCCAACCACATCAAGTTTATTTGACTTGAAAGCATGTTTTCCACCCAAATATAACATCTATTAACATCTTATAGGATAAGACCAGAATCAAAGGAATATACTTTGGAAAATACTCCTTCATACGATATCCTAATTTTGTTTATTTAGGACAGAATATGTTTTTAAAGAGTTTATACTTTTTAAGCAAATTTTAGAGCTAGCAGAGTTTATTGAGACCAGTGATTTCATTTCAGAGATGAGAGAACTGAGACACAGAGTAGTTAAATGACTAATGCAGGCTAAACTCATGTGCAGGTGCATAGTGGCAGAAATGGGAGTAGAGGGGTGCCTGGGTGGCTCAGTCGGTTGAGCCTCTCTTGATTGTCTGAGGTCATATCTCAGGGTTGTGAGATCAAGTCCCACATTGGGCTCTGTGCTCAGTGCAGAGTCTGCTGGAGGTCCTCCCCCACTGCCTCTCCTTCTGCTTGTGCTCACTCTCTCTCTAAAATAATCAAATAAAATAAATTTTTAAGAAAAAAAAAAGAATGAAACGGAAGTAGAATCCAGTTTAGATGCTGGGGATGTATTTAATGGACACTCAATAAATATTTGTTAAATATATGAATATGTTGTCTAAATCTCTCCAGTTTTCTTTGTACTGCATATCTAGTTACATACTGGAATTTGTGCTTATTTTCAGATTATCTTGATCAGTAGTCTCTTAACACCTCATTTTTTATGTTAACTTTAGGTACAAATGATATATAGCTACTAAATTCTTAAAAAGTTTTCCTGTAATATATAACACACAGAAAATCGAACAAAACATAGCTGTATAGTTTAACAAATAGTTATTAAGTGAACCCTGGCTTAACCACCAAAGTCAAGTAATAAAACATTGCTGGTATTTAAGAAGTCCCTATGGGCCTCCTCTTGTTACTGATTCCCTTAATTATTTCTTTTTTCTCTTTCTTTTTTAGCTAATTTAACTGGACATGCCGAGAAGGTGGGGATTGAAAATTTTGAGCTCCTCAAAGTCCTAGGAACCGGAGGTAAGTCTTTAAAAAAATTTTTAAGCTAAAAAAAGTGTTTGTTATCTTACAACAAAGGACTCATATCCTCAATATGCAAGTCAGTTAAAAATTCAAAAGCATAAGAAATCCTATAGGAGAACTATCAAAGAACATGAACAAATGATTCATAGAAGAAATACAAAAGGGAAAATTTGGAAGAATTGGCAAGGATTTAGGAAAACCAATTTCTTTTACCCTGCTGTTGGGAATGTAAATTAGTTCAATCTTTATATAGGACACAATACTAAAATCACTAACATTTATAGAGAGCCTGTGACTTGCCAAGTACTCTGTGAAACACTTTATTCTGATTAACTCATTCTGTCCTCACTCCACTTTATTCATATCCAGTGGTCATCATGTTTAATAATGGAAAACCTAAGACCCTCAGAAGCCTTAACAATATGAGTTTGATTAAATGGAACATGGATCTTTATGTTGTATGATCTATACAGTTGGAATGAGATGATCTGTATTTAACATTTTTGAAAGTTCTCCATACTTTAATAAGTTAAAATAAAAAGCTACAGAAGAGATTGTACAGTATACCATTTCTGTGAAATGAAAAATGGTATGTATCAGTGTCTCCATGTACACTTGACCCTTGAACAATGCAGGGGGTTACAGGCAGCAGTCCCCTGCAGTGCTGGAAATCTGTGGGTAACTTTTGATTCCCCCCAAACTTAACTACTAATAGCGTCCTGTTGACTGGAAGCCTTACCGATAACATAGTCAATTAACACATATTTTGTATGTTGTGTGTATTCTATATTGTATTTGTGCAATATAGAAAGCTAGAAAAAAGAAAATGTTATTAAGAAAATAATAAGAAATATGCAGTCCTGCATTTTTCCAGAAAATTCCAGGTATAAGTGGACCCATGTGCCTCTTGAGTTTTTGCTGCTGCTGTTCTTGCTGCTCAAGAGGCAAGTCCTCTGGGGGGTATGGCCTGTGTGGCTGCAGCGATCTCCACATTTGGAAGGGCCCCATGTTAGCTATAGTGCTCAGTGGTCACTGTTGCGAGATTCTAAATGACTCGTGAACAAGGCACCCCGCACTTCGGTTCTGCAGCAGGCCCACTGGTCTCATGGCAGGTCTTGCCAGGAGTGCACCTCCTCTCCTCAGCTCTCCCTCTGGAGTGTGATGCTGTGCAGTTACACCACGGTGAGAACTGGACACTCTTATTTTCCATCCTCCCGGTAGAAGTGAAAAGGAGGATTTTCATTTTTACCCCCCATCCTCAGCAGGCCTGTTGTCTCTTTCCCCAGAAGTAGGGTGAGAGCCTCAGAGGACAGAACATTCTTCTTCCCCAGTAGAGTTTAGCTTCACACCCTCAGGGGCCTGTATTCCTTTCTAGATTTTCAGCCCCTGACAGGAGGGATTGCCGCTGTCCGTGTGAGGGGATCTGCCCATACTTTCTTTAGGGCCAAGCCTTCTAGCAGGAGAAAAATCCTTTCTCTCGGCTTCCAGAATTGGTCCCAGGCCTCCCATATTCATGCACATGTCATTTGTCTTTAGGTCATCTGGTGTGAGCCTTCATGCCTAGGGCCTTGCCATGCAAGCTCTTCGTCATCTTCCTGAATACCTCAGATTGTCGTGTGGAGCTGGCTTCTCCAGCTGCCCGCGAACAAGCCCTGTGATTTA
This sequence comes from Mustela nigripes, assembly GCF_022355385.1. Classification (NCBI taxonomy): domain Eukaryota; kingdom Metazoa; phylum Chordata; class Mammalia; order Carnivora; family Mustelidae; genus Mustela; species Mustela nigripes. The sequence continues at coordinate 116,342,717 of NC_081569.1, forward strand.
TTTTCATCAACTAAGTGTCTTATTGTCAGGAAGAGCATCATATAATTGTCAGCTTGGGAGATTTTACTGTGCTTTCCCTCCTTCAGATCATTTGTAAACATGTATTTTTAGAGCAAACTAGCCTTATCCTACCATATCCCTAAGAAATCATGCTTTCAGAATACCAAAATAATGTATTTTGTCCTTATGTTTGCTTCCTCTTTCAAAGGCAGTATCGACTCAAAGGAGAAGAAGGGTTACAATTGTACGGAGACTGGATTTCCTTAGAAATGGTGCTTGTGCTGCTTTGTCAAAGGATTTTTCAGGTCAATTTATGCTGTAGCCGCAGAATTTGTTTTATCTGTGTCGTTTTTATTCTAATAGCCCTATTGCAGTGTAATCATATGTCTTATTGTTCATCCATTTAAAGTGTACAAATCAGTGGCTTTTGTATATTTACAGAGTTGTGCAGTCATCACCACAACCAATTTTAGAACATTTTCCTTACCTCAAAAACAATCTGTGAAACCTCTATCTATCACCTCCCAAGATTCGCCATCCTCCCAGCTCTAAACAACCACTAATCCTACTTTCTGTATCTTTTTATTTGCCTATTGTGGACATTCATTTAATTGAGTCATGTGGTCTTTTGTGTCTGGCTTCTCTCACTTAGCATAATATTTTCTAGCTCAGTCCACCGTGTAGCATGGATCACTGCTTCTTTCCTTTTTTATGACTAAATAATAGCCCACTGTATGGATAAACCACATCTTGTTTATCTGTTCATCAGTTGCTGGGTTGTTTTCCCCTTTTAGCTATTACGAACAACGCTGCTCTTAGCGTTCATGTATGAGTTTTTGGGAGAACATAAGTTCTAATTTCTCTTGGTTATATATTAGTACTGAATTGCCATTTCAAGTGATAATTTGAGGTTTAATTTCTTGAGGAACTATGGATTCTTTTCCAAATGGCCACACCACTTTACATTCCACCAGCAGTGTGTGAGGGTGTCAGTTTCTCTGTATCCTTACCAACATTTGTAGCTGTTCTTTTAGAAGATAAGTTATAAAAATCAGACTAAGATCATGTTTTATTCCAGATATCATCAAAACCAAAGAGCTTTTATTTAATATTATCAGGTAACTTCTCTGAAGCAAAATAGATGTGGAATCTATAAATCTTCTCAAGCCACTATTAAAATGTGATATTAATTAATTTTCATCACTGAATTTTATAGCATGTAACAAAAGCCACAAAACGAATTCTGTTCCTTGATCTGTCAATTTTATATTTGGCAGTATATTCCAAATACATAAGTAGAAATAGAAAGGCAGTGTATGTTCTCTTTCTGATAAGATGACAGCTTGCATCTCCTGGAAAATCCCCCTCATTTTTAAACCCCTAAAGTGCTGGATAAAATGCCTCTAAAGAAAGTCTACTCAGTGGTATAGGTCAGCTGGTAAGAATAAGGAAAATCCTTAGAATTCAGAAAGAAAGTGGGAGTAGAAATCTAGAGACTATATAAGCCCCTTGAAGGCAGAGCTTATTCTAGAAAATTCTACCAATGAATTGTGAGCTAGTTCTTTGGAGTTCCCATTTTCATGCTTGGTCTGAGAGATATCATCTATGACTCCTGAGAGGTAGAGAAGGCAAAAGACTAAATAAGAAAATCCACCCCGCAAAGGGAGCTGCAGAGAGAATTCTTCTGCCTCAGCATTGGTTATGGGTGAAGAGAATAAAAAAATAAACAAAAGCCTTCCCTGAGCATTCAGAACATAAGGCAGGCATTGTGAAGGTTTGCAGCTTGAATTTGTACACATTTGTATGATCCCAAAGAACAAAAAAATAGGTAAGAATTTAGTTTACATACTAAGTTGGTAGTATTCCCAAGTGCCTAGGAAAAGCAAATATAAATCCTCTTTGGAAGAATGAACTTTTGCCTAGACCATAAAGAAGTTTTGTAGACATGATCTTAATTGCCAATGATCACAAGCATCCAAGAAGCAAGTCACCGTGAGTGAAAGAAATAGAAACAACACATAGCAAAATTAGACTTGCAGAGACTGTTGGAATTATTAAGCATGAAGTATGATATATATGTATATCTCATTTTTAAAACTAAACAGAACTTTGATGCTAATATTAAGGAAAAAAGACTTGCTACAAAATGACCAGACAGATTTGAAAGACAACCAATAGTACTTCTAAAAGTGAAAAGTAATTCAGATTATAAACTCAGTTTCTAGATGGTTTACTAGCAGATGAGATGTAGCTAAAGAGAATTAGCAAATTGAGAGATGGATTTAAGGAAAATATGCAGAGTATGAAATGGAGAAAAATGAGGTGGCATTTATAAAAGGGAGATGAAGATGTAGCAGTCAGAGAGAAGATACAAATTTCTAATAAGAATCCAAGAAGGAGCTAATGGGGAGGAGTAGTAACTGAGAGTTTACTAAGATTGACTGAAAATATGAATTCACAGATTGAAGGAACAGAACAATTTCTAAGCAGACAAATGTATGGAAAGTCTTAAATGAATCTATCATAGAGAAGGGGATGAGCACCGGAGACAGAGAGATTTCCTAAAAGCAGCTGGAACAAAAAGACTTATTTATATATATTTATGAAGGAAGAGCAGTGATCAGACAAACAGACACCTTTTCAGCAGCAACCACAAAAGCCTTGGAAGAGAAAAAGAGTATTTGCAGAATGCCTGGAGAAAACAGTTGTCGATTTAGAATTCTATACCCAGCCAAACTATTTTTCAGAAGTGAGGGCAAAACAGACATCTTCAGACATACAAAAGCTGAATGTGTTTTCCACCAACACATCCTCACAAGGATTTCTAATAGATCTCATGTAGGAAGAAAAAAAATAATCTTAGGAGAGTTTCTGAGATGCAAAAAGGTTTGGTGGGTAAAGAAAATCTAAACAACCATAGTTGTAATGTTGAAATCATGGTGTTAAAAAAAAAAAAAAAGAACTGAATCTTTGGGCAAAAATTGCATACAGTTTGGGGGCTGATAGAAAATAGTACTACTCCACAAACTTTAACATGCTCACAAATCTTGATGTGTGTAAATTTCCAAACCAATTGAAGAAAGAATAGAAAACCTTAATATCCTATAAGTGTTAAAGAAATGAGTAAATAAAAATCTTCCTGCCAGGACACACTTGATTCAGTTTTAAGAATGAGTTCTGCCAAATATTCAAGACATAGATCATTCTAATCTTCCACAAACTCTTTTAGAGAATAGAAAAAGTGGGATTCTTCTTCCAGTTCATTGTGTGAGGCTAGTATAACTTTGATTCTAAAAACCACTAAGAGAATATGAGGAAGGAAAATTAGACACCAGTTTCGAACATGTGAGATATTTTAATATCAAATTTATAAAATCAAACTTGGTATATATTTTCTTTCAACACAATTGATACTTTATCCCGTTATCTAGCTCAGCTTTTTGAGTGGTGTGATCACAGGTCCTTAAGACAATTCTGCAAAGGTAAGGAAAGACATTGTCAGTAATGTTTTACCTTGGCATTTTCATCTCATGCCTTTTCACTGTCGTGTTTTTGGTCTGTTGTTAGCTGTGGATACTGCTTTTCCTTTTTGTCAGCTGATAATGTGCTTGCTGTTATGAGAACATTAAATAACTAAGATGTCAATGTAGGTATTTCTGTATTTAAAATCACATTTTTGATGACTAAATGGAGTAGGTGGAAACTTTTCTTATGAATATAATAAAATCTCAATTTTTATTCAAAAATTTCACCACTAATCCTTCAGTTTTATTACCTTTTTAAGATAATTTTTTCCAGCACCACCTAGAATAATAGAAAAGCCTCATCAGATGTCTTTATGTGTCATGCTAGGTTTTCTTTGGAAGTGAAACTGAAAATTCTTCTGATGAATTAATTTTTATGTATTTTGAACTATATAAAATGCTATTCATCCAATATCTTGAAGACTTTATGAAAGATTACAATATCAAAGATTTGCTTTTGATCTCATACTTATATGCGTGTAATATTCATTTTAAAATCTCTCTTTGGGGGCACTTCGGTGTCTCAGTTGGACTCTCAATTTCAGCTCAGGTCATGATCTCAGGGTCATGGGATTGAGCCCTGTGTTGGCTCCGCGCTCCGTGGGGGTCTGCTGTATTCTTCTCCCTCTGCTCCTCCCCCCAATTGCATGCACGCTCACTGTCTCCTCTCTCTCCCTCTCTCTCTCTCAACTAAATAAAATCTTTTTAAAAAGTAAAAATAAAAATCTTTTTTATTCAGACTGTTGAATTATTTTTCTTTTCAGCTATCTTATTTCTGTTGGTCTGTCACTGACCAGTTTCCTCAGATAGAAACTTGGAAGTAATTTTTAATTTTTTTCTCTTTTGATTTCTTGTTTCTCACATAATTTTTCCTTCACATTGACCCTTGGATTGACCTTTTCTGTTCCTAGTGCCATCACTCATTACCTTGTACATGGATTATTGTTAGGGTCTCCCTAGCTGTTCTGCCTTTCTGCAAGTTCTCTCTTCCATTTTGTGCATTTTATATATATTCTGTTGTAAATGGTAATCATCCTCATTAAAATTAAACATATTGTGCTATTATCCTATTTCAGAACTTATTGTGCCTTTTTTTTTTTTTTTTTTTTGCAGTTAATTAATTCAAATCAGGCTTAGCTCTGTTTTCTCCTGGGTTTTTTTGGTCCATTTTCCCTGATATTCCACATACTTTCTAGTCTGGTTAATTTCCTTTTACTCCCCTACAGTTATGCATCCTTTTCCATATTCTGCTACTCTGCCTTATCTTTTTCCCATAATCCTAGTGCTCCCCTTCTTTTCTGCCTATCTAAATCCTGCCCATATTGATTCATTATCTGAACTGCAGCACTCACAATCCTTTGTAGAGAACATAGCACTGAGTGGTTCTCTGAATTTTCCTCCATGTCTGCTGTTTTTCTTTTAGATTATAAGCTCTTGGGATCATCCCTATGTATTTTTCCACCTCTGTTGCCCTGTCTCATCTCCATAGCTCATAACAGTATGAAGCATTTTAGTTGAACAAGTATATAATTCATGTTCTTATCTCTAGAATTATTCTTGAGATTGATACTTCCAAGTCCAGGAAATGGCTTTGATTCATCTTTTAGAATTACATTTGCCCCTTGAATAATGTGGGGTATAGGGGTGCACATAGTTGAAAACCCATGTATATATAATTTTGATGGCCCAGAAACTTAACTACTAATACCCTCTTGTATTGGAAGCCTTACTGATAATGTAAATGGTCAATTAACACGTTTTGTGTGTTATATTATGCACTGTGTATTTAACAAGAAAGTAAGCTAGAGAAAATGTTATGAAAATCATATGAAAGAGAAAATATATTTACAGTACTGTACTGTATTTTTAAAAAATTCATTTATAAGTGGACACTTGTAGTTCAAATCCATGTTCAAAGGTCAGCTGTATTTTGTTTCATGATGAAATTTTGGATTGTTTATGAGAATACTGATTCTGTTTTTATTGCTCTCCTTTTCTGCTGCTTTATATTTAACCATTTGCTTTCTCTGAGACATGTGTCCAGGTATAGGTGAAGAAAGTCTTTAAGTGTACCCATTGTGTGAATTAGTATTTCTGATGCTTAGTGGAGCGTGATGGTCTTAGCTAAAAGATTTTAGTATTCTCTTTGAATTTTCTTTGTTCGTCATACATGATCCTGAACTTTGGAGATTTTTTGCCATTATGCCAAAAAGAATTTTTTTTGCCATATAACCAACCTAGCAGAACAGCTAGGGAGACCCTAACAATAATCCATGTACAAGGTAATGAGTGATGGCACTAGGAACAGAAAAGGTCAATCCAAGGGTCAATGTGAAGGAAAAATTATGTGAGAAACAAGAAATCAAAAGAGAAAAAAATTAAAAATTACTTCCAAGTTTCTATCTGAGGAAACTGGTGCACCTGAGTTGATTTCCTCTTCCAGTTTTGGTGCATTCATAATCGTGAAGTGCCTGGGTAGCCAGAATGCCATATACAATTCAGGTTTGAATCTTGAGGTTACCATTACCTACATGAGTTCCTTGGGTAAATCACCTGAATTCCTGAGAGCCTAAGTCCCTGTTGACGTAAGTCAATAATACTGACCTCACAGTGTTGTTACAGGATTAGTAGAAGAATGGGTGTGAATTGCCACTTGCTAGATGACCATCAGTTGTGGTTATTTATTGAATAGGAAACGCCACTGTAAATCTGTACCCTAAATGAGAAAAACAAAATTATTTAGGACTTCTTCGTAGGGATAACTAGATTTTTCACATAGTCGTTCACTCTGTTAGCATATCTGGGAGTAATTTCAACTGAAGTTACCTTTTTTATTTTTGAGAGAGAGGGAGAATGCATGTGTGCATGAACGGGGTGGAGGTCAGGGGGAGGGGCAGAGGAAAAGGGGAGAGGATGTTAAGCAGGCTCCATGCCCAGCATGGAGACTGATGCAGGCCTCAGTCTCAGGACCTTGAGATCATGACCTGAGCTGAAATCAAGAGTTGGTCGCTTAACTGACTGAGCCACCTAGGTGCTCTTCTGAACACCCCCTTTTTTTTTTTTTCTGTACTTTAGGTTGACATTCTTATGCTATAATATACAGAAAATGAGTAATAAAACATTTAGATCGCCTGACCTATAGTAAATGCTGTATAAACTTCAGCTGTTTATGTAACTGAAAGGGAAAGAAACCCAGCTTCTAAAAGAGCTAATATAACGCATTACCAAGGCCTCAGCTTAGCTTGATACGTAAGTGACTGTTATTTCAGAACAAATATTTTATGATAAAGCCTAAAATATGTCCAGCAAGAGGGAAATACAACCACCACAGATCTCCCAGATTTCAGCTGACTGTTCCTGGTCTGTTCTGCACACTACAGCTGGAGTGGTCTGTCCTAAGTACAAAATTAGACCTGTCACTTCTCTATTTAAAACTTTCAGTTCAGTCCCATTGCATTTGGGATTCATTCATTCACATGTATTTATCAAGAGGCAAATACTGTTTTGAGTGCTGGGGGTAGAGTAGGGAGCATTACCAAAAAAATATATATACACACACACACACACATACATATATATATACACACACACATATATATCACATACAAACTTTCAAATTGAATAATAAGGATCTGGTCTTCATTTAATATAGAATTATTCCTGGGCTTATGAAACCATGGAATGAGTAGCAGCAGAATGTAGGAAATCACAGTGCCTTGCCACCAAGGATATCTGATGAGCAGCAACCATTTATGCCTGTCTCAGTCCCTGGTACCCTTATAAGAAGGTCACTTTTTCCTTGCTGTGTAGATTTTTTTTTTTTTTTGACATCTAATCAATAGCAGATCTTTCAAGCTGTCCCATGGAAAGACTTATTTATCCAGTAGAGAGACTTTCCTTTTGGTTACTTACCTCAATCTTAAGTGCTCTTATTGAAATGGTGACTCTTCTCATTGTCCCATTGTTTCATTGTCCCAGACTCTCTGAAAGTCATCCCTGATGGGACAGCCTTTTCTATTTTTTATTTTTTATTTTTACTGCAGGGTTTTTAGAAACACATTAAATTTATTAAATGAATCATTTCTATTTCTCTTGGGTAATTTGCCACTAGAGGGTGCTAGAAATTGCACTAGGCAACTTACTGGTGAAATGATAAGAGGGGGATGTTTGGTTCAAATCTTGTAGAAGACTGTTTATGAAGTACGATGACTCAGTCATCATTTGTCACTTTATCTCTTAAGTGTTTGGAAAGTATCCCTATTAAAATAGTACTTTTCAAAGCATGTATTCATTAAATTATCAAAATTGTTATTCAAACAAGTTTGTATCTTTGTCTGTATATACCCTCTCTGCCTTATGCTTCCATATAAACCTACAGTATTTATGGAAATCGTAGAGGTTAAATGTTTTAGTGTTTTATACCTTAATCATAAAACGATTCCATATATTGGTTGACATTGTCTCCCTAGTGTAAATACAATTGTCAAATCAAATACAATTTGATTTATTACTGATACTATCCTAAGTTATGTTTGCTAGATGAGCCCAGGTCAGGGACTTAATTAAGTACATGTGATTTGTTGCAAGATGCTCTCAGGAGAGAGTGAGGAAAGGAGAAGTAGCAGGGGAAGAACCTAAACAGCATGTGGTCTAAGCTGGGGTCTAGATTCAGGCCGAGTCCCTGGAAAGTTTTGGAGCCAAAGTGAGGAGGCAAGCCATTGTAGCTATGGTAGTCATTGATTGTAGGCTGCTTCGGTGGGGGCAGGGTGTAGAAAGGTGTAATGTAACCTCCTAGGTGAGATTGTGACTTCTGTCTACCTTTGGCCTTTCTTCAGAGGCAGAGGGAGGCAATTGTGGGCTATTAGCAGCTGGGGTATGGGTACCCCAGCCTGCAAAAGTGTGATCTGGTAGACCACCATTCACGTCTACTACAGATGATCATTCGCACTGGCCACTAAGCTATAACTGTGTAGCTAGGCAAATGGCTTCTTTGTTGAGGTATAAAAAGAATGATTTATGAATGTGCTTAGTTGTTATTATTTATTGTTTTTGTGTATTTTCCTTTTAGTGAAATTCTCTGGTAATACCATCCTTGGGTAATCATTTCCAAGTCTAGACCTCACAGTTGGACATGGTTTCCTTTGTAGCTTTTTCTTCCCTGTTGGACCAGAATCTTTGGTTTTCAAGTCATTTGGCACCAGGAGTAAGAAATGACCTGTGGTTTAAATGGGTCATCCTTATGGAGATAGTCAGGAGTTTATGGAGATAGTCAGGAGTTGGCCATAGCCAGTTACATATATGCAGTTATGAGTTGGTTTAATCCATGTAGTGTTTTAGTGCTTTCTCTGAAACTTACAAAGTTTTGATCTAGAAGATTATTGTACAGTTAGTCTTTAATTACTCAAACTGATGCAGTATGCATAAATGGTACCTATAGGTAGTTAATCCTGTTACTATTTTACTTTCAACCTTTGTACATACTAAGTCTTTCTTCAATGCTGTCACCATCCCTGAGAAAATGTGCTGATTTCTGTTCCTGACTTAGCTCTACTACTGTTTCTGACCATTGAAGGAATTAAGCAAATGGGTCAAATGGCCCTCGTTAATTTAAAAACTGTAATTGGATTAAACCTAGAATCCTGGCACTTTTATTATGTCTCATCTAGATCCTCTTTATTATGCATCTTCTAGAAGATACAAATGTTTATGCCCCAAACAAATGGCCTACCTTGGTGCTTTTTATGAAAATTACTACTTATGATTTCATATGTTTTTACTGTGTCTCTTTTGTTTACTTTTAATATCTAGTTATTTAATCATGTTTTAGATTCATAGCTTTTCTTTACATGCTAGAAGAATAATCTATTTTAGTAAGTCTGTCTTCATTAATTTTAGAAATTTTGGGTGTTTCTGATTTTACAAATGAAAACAGTGGCCAATTCTAAAAAATAGTTAGGTTAAATGGCTCAAACTCTCCTTTTTTTCTTTTAAAATTATATTGAAATACTTCGTTTTATAGGTATGTATTTTTCAAATATTTGGAATTGAGTGTATAATTAACATTATCTGTTATATAAGGGAATTTTTAGGAAATAATGCTTACTTGATAAATTTATAAAATCAAGTGCATTTTATTTTACATTGTTTTGAAATTTACCTACTTTCAAAAAGAGACTTGAGGGCATTTTCAAAGATTAAAAAGAGGGAGCCTAGGGGCGCCTGGGTGGCTCAGTGGGTTAAAGCCTCTGCCTTTGGCTCAGGTCAGGATGATCGAGCCCTGCATTGGGCATTCTGCTCAGCAGGGAGCCTGCTTCCTCCTCTCTCTCTCTGCCTGCCTCTCTGCTTCCTTGTGATCTCTGCCTGTCAAATACATAAATAAAATCTTAATAAAAAAAAAAAAGAGAGAGAGCCTAAAAAAAAAAAAAGATTGATCAAAAGCCAGATAAAAGGGAAGCGAAGTAGATGTTACTGATGTCTGGGATGAGACAGGCATAACTGAGTCTTATATTTACTTCTGAGATAACTAAGAGGCCGATATGAAGGGAAAACTCTGTGTCTTGCATAATTTTCTTTTTCTCTCTTTTTTTCCTTTTTTAAAGATTTTATTTATTTGAGAAAGAAAGAGAGAACAGGAACAGAGGGAGGGGCAGAGGAGAGGGAGAAGCGGACTCCCTGCTGAGCAAGGAGCATGACACAGGGCTTGATCCTAGGACCCCGAGATCATGACCTGTGCCAAAGGCAGATGCTAAACTGACTGAGTCACCCAGGTGCCCCATAATTTTCTATTTAAAGAAAAGGCATATAAATTCAGCTAGAACGTGGCTTTCAAGCTCTTCTGATTATTACCCATAGGGATAAAATAGGCACATTTTGTATTACAGCTCAGTATGTGTATTTATGTTATGCATATAGACATACAGACATATGAACACACACACACACACACACACACACTTTTCCACTAATACTTACATGGTATTTGTTATCTGCCAGAATGCTCATATTAATTTATTTAATCCCACACCTTATAATGTAGGAACTATTACTATCCCTAGTGAAGAAATTGAGATACTGTTATCCTTATTATTATTTTAGAGAGAAAAAGAGAGAGCACAGGTGGGGGTGGAGGGAGCAGAGAGAGAGGGAGAGAGAATCTCAGACTCCCTACAGAGCACAGAGCCCAGTGCGGGGCTTAATCTCACAGTCATGACCTGAGTGGAAACCAGGGGGTCAGATGCCCAACTGACTGAGTCACCCAAGTTCTTATCTTAACTGTTCTACCCGGGGTAAACAGTTTTACGTAAGGTAAAGAGTTATCTTAACTGTTTTACTCAAGGTCATATAGTTAATAAATAATACATCTAGGGCTCAAACTCAGGCAGTCCAGCCCAGAGTCTGCAGGTTAACCATTGCTCTGTACTACCCTCTTTTCCCCTCCTATGTGCTCAGATTTGTTTACATTCATATATACATACCCAGGATCATGCATATATAAAGAGAAAACAGAGGTTCCATGAAATACTATATATTGTATATTTGGCTCTCTTTTTAGTTATTTAAACTGCTTTTTGAACCCACTAAATTGATACCATCATCCACTCATGGGTCACAGCCCACTGTTTGGAAAAAACCTGTTCAGAGAGGCTTGTGACAAGTGCTGAAGTTATCAAATGGTTCTTATATCGTGACCATTAAATTATATCATGAGAAAAGCGTCTTTGACAAAAGAGGTGGCGGTATTATTGAAAACACATAATTGTATTCTTGGTCTCTTTAGAAAGTGATACAAGTAAGTTTAAAGTACTTTACTGATAGAACCAAGCTGCTGCTATGGTCCAAGTGAGGTGCTTCCTGTTGCTCTGTCCACACAGGGAGGTTTTGGACAATTACTGTGATGGACAAAAATGTTTCTTTTACTCTTCTTTCTTTCTTTCTTTTAGAGCGGGGAGGGGGAGAGGGGGAGAGAGAGGGAATCTCAAACAGGCTCCACAGACAGCACATGAGCCCAAGGCAGGGCTTGATCTCACGACCCTGAGTTCATGACCTGAGCCAAAACCAAGATTTGGATGTTCAATGAGTCACCAAGGAGCCCCAATAATGTTTCTTTTTGATTCTAAGGTCTGATTAATCTGATGTTTCAGGTGAATCTTTAGAAGTACCAGATTATGGTTAGTCGGTGTTACTGTTGCACTGTGAATGCATGTTTTTGTGGATGACCATGCTGCAGTAAAACACTGCGGGGAGGCTGCTTCCCTGGGGTTGGTGATGGCGGGTGTCCAGGGGTTCATACCTACCCCTGTAGCATTACCATGTACCCTCGGCTCGCCTGTTGACTCGGGTACCATTTTCCAAGAGCAGAACAGGTGAAACTCAGAATTCCATGACTGTCTTTCTTGCTTGGCTCCATTTCTGACGTCGCCATCTTGGGATGAATGAAGTTCCGCAGGGGAAGAAGGAGGGAAGGCAGGTGGCCTGTCAGTCCCCAAGACATAGCATACATGGGAAGACAGAAATGTTTCCCCAAGTTAAATTATATATGAGAAAGGGATGGGGCTAGGCATTGTAATTCGTTCTTCTGTGTTGTAGCAGATTACAAAACAGGGGCCATATATGGATGTCATTGTGTTAGGACATTTTTCTGCTCTAGAACGGTGGCATCTAAGTTTCCTGAGTTCACTTTCACCAGGGAATGTTGCCAGGAATCATGTTTAATCCCCAAATTAAAAGGGATTACTTCATGAAGCTCATTGTTCCTTCCTCAGAGGAACAGAGTTGGCTGGGTATAGCTTTGCACTGCAGATTCGCATTACAGGTTTCTTTTGTTAAGGACTCAGCTTCAACTTTCCATCAAAATTATCACTTGAGAGGAAGGTATTTGGCTGTATACTAGAGAGCTCTTTGTTTGGTCCAACCCATTCACTCTTGTTTGTCCATTTTTCTTTTTCACGCGCTCAGCATTGAGTTTCCCTGATGGGGAAACTCAGTTTCAGTTACTTGCTAATAATGCAAAGTGAGTAAAATTAGACAGTGTAGGGTTTAGTGGAATTTACGGTCAGTGGAAGTCAGACAAGGAAGCAATCATACGAATAAATGAAAAGTTGTGTTTCTGCTCATCCCTGTGACAAAGAATGCATGGTGTCATGAGAACATAGAATTAGAGGAATTGTGCTAGTCTAGGAAGTCGAAAAAGGTTGGCTGTCTGAAGGAGTCAGCTAAATGAGGTGGGGAGAAGGTGAGAAGTCTGATCCTTTCATTATATTAAGGCTTCTCCCTATCTTAAGGACAGTTGGAAATCAACTGAGCTGAGCTAGAAGGGCTATATTTCTCTCAACAGTTTAGATGGCAGGGCAAAAGTGTTTACCAGGTTGAGGATAGAAGTAAGCGGGGAGGCGTAGTTAGTGTGCCTGATGGCCAGGTCCCTCTTGGACAAGATGGCAGGAATCTGGGAGGAGGAGAAAGGAATGGGGTCCAACAGTGATGAACATGATCCTCTCTCATCTGACGTGATTGGTACTTGTGGTTAATCAACAAAGGTTGGTAAAGGTAGAAAATCACTTTGAAACGATACATATAAATACTCTGAACATATTATTTTCACTTAAAAAGGATATATACGCATTCACTTATCAGTCTTTGTTGGCACAGGACCTTTGAGAAGAAGTTCTTAAACAATAGTTTATTTTCTATAAACTACCCTTGTAGTGCATCACCTAAAATTAAGATTCAGATTCTTTAAAGTGGAGTGAGAACCAGACGCATTTGAAGTACTCTGAGTACAAAATCTTTCTAGATTTCCACAATTTTCCCCCAAGCCTTTTATAGTGTTCCGCCCACACCTAGCTTTTCAGCAGCTCTTTTTTTTTTAAGTGTCTTGCTTTTATGTAGTTCTTCCGAAGTATTCAACCTCATTTTTCTTTTTTCTTTCACATTTGCATTTTAGTGGTTTATGTAATATATAGTTAAATTACATAATAACAGTAACATCTACAACAGGAATCAATGGGTAAGGCCACGAGTATCCGTGAATGGTAGGAAGCAGACGGCTGAGCTGCACAGAGACAGAAGTGCACGGGGAACCAGCCAACTCCAGGCTTTCAGTGTGCAGCAGTGTGTTGGACAGAGGGAAGGAGAGGTCTCATGTCTAAGAGGAAGTCACTAAGAATTTCTATCATATATATTCTTTTAAAGGCTGCAGTTCAAGTACAGTATCTCCTGCTACAAGTTTGGTATGAACCCAAAGTGTGACGTGGCTGATAAGCAGTGTGTAAAATGCACACAGTTGTAAATAGCATTAAGAACAGTTTGAGTGGGGCGCCTGGGTGACTAAGTGGGTTAAAGCCTCTGCCTTCAGCTCAGGTCAGGATCCCAGGGTCCTGGGATCGAGCCCCACATCAGACTCTCTGCTCAGTGGGGAGCCTGCTTCCTCTTCTTTCTCTGCCTGCCTCTCTGCCTACTTGTGATCTCTGTCTGTCAAATAAATAAGTAAAATCTTAAAAAAAAAAAAAAAAACAGTTTGAGTGACATGAAACAGTGATCTCACAGTGGCTGAGCCATTTGGACCCCAGTGAGAGCAGCATGTCCTAGGTGAGCACTATAATGAAGCAAATAAACTAGAGGCTTGCTAGAAAAAACAGTCCTTAACCTCTTCCTCTAGAATAGTGCATGTACACGTATGTAAATGTTACATGAATTTGATCTTAGGGCTTTCTGAAGTGATTGCTGTTATAGTCTGTAAAAATATTTTTTACCAGATTGTGAGCTCATTATCATTTTAATGCAAAGATGAAATGCTACTTCTTAAAACTTTTTAATGAATTCAGATTTTACAAATAAAGTGAAAAGATCAGTTTAATTATGTTCAAAATAAACTTCAAAAAGTAGTTGAAATTGTTAGGTGGCTTTTGAGATGGTGGCGTGAATGTCATCTTGTTTTAAAACTGTCAGTCAGTTTTAACTTTTCTTTATTACGACAACAATTGCTGAAAACCTGATTCATAATGGTAATTGTGGCGAGAGGAATGGGATTCCTACATTGGAAAAGCAAACCGAACCTACTCCACGGAGCTAGACGTTTCCCCACGATTCTTGGTTTTAGTTCCTTTCACATTACTTGCTTTATCCTCAATCCGTTGAGGTCATCGCCAACAAGGTTCGCCAACATTGTGCTGTCTGTGTCGGCCACGATAGAATTCTAAATCCACATTTCAGTTTGAACAGAAGTAACTTTCCTAAGATAGCTGCCGTTTTCCTCTGAGCCATAGCACTCTTTCTCCAGCTTTGGAGAAGTTTACCTACGTGTCTTGATCCAGTTCTCCTCTCCCCAAAATGGCTGCGTGGCTAAACAAGCACACAGGTCTTCAGCGGAACCCAAAATGATGTCTCTAGGGCCTAGAATTGAAGGATTTATTTCATTCCTATGATCACAGGTATCTATCAAGCTAAGTCAGGAATTAAGCCTTCTTGTCATGGATTCTTAGAATTGACTTTCCCTCAGTCTCAAAGTAAGGAGAACTTCTACCTCTCCATCAAGCCCTATAAGACTGGTCTTCTGGAAAACCATGAACTCCATGCCCTCTTTTGCTCATATTTCTTAGCAGAGTATCCTGAGAAGGCCCTGGTGGTGATGTATTCAATAAGATTCACGGCAGTACATGGGACTTCTGTGAGGATTGCTGATGAAGCATTTGAAGTCCTTGCATGTGGATGTGGACATTAAAGTCACGCAAAAGCAGGAAGCTCGGTCTCTTAAGTAGAAAAGCCAGATGTGTTGCCAGACATCCATTTAGGGGCTCCATCTGAGCAGGAAGTACTGTTGTTTATTTTTTATGGCCAAAAGAGTTTTCACCATTGGTAGCCTCTCCAGTCTGCAAAAGATGCTTTCAAAATTGGAATTCTTTAACGATGTCAGCACACACAGAACGAACGAAAGCCAGGAGTTGGCTGTACTAGAAGGCAAGCAGTCATTCATCTGGTTACAAACAGAAAGGATATAATATTGCTGTCAAATTCCAGTTCTAGTGGCCCCTCTTAAAATACTGGAAAACACGTGGGTGGTTCTGGAGTGGATGGTGCTATTCAGTAGAAGGACTGCTTTACTCCCTCCCTCTATACTAATCTGGAAACCAGCCTACCCAGGGAGGTGTCTCCTATAGTGACTGTGTTTTCGTCCCCCCTGCAGTGTGATAAGCAGCCTTATGGGGGCTTCAAAAACAAGGCCATTTGGATGCAACTGTGTTTTAGGTAGGCAGCCTACTCCTAAGATCCTGTTTGTCTGAAATATTTGTTATTTGGAATGTTATAAGGCACTTCTCGAATTTTGTTGACAAAAGCATCTTTGGCACTTACTATGTGATAAAAGTACTTACTGTAGCTTTAGTTAATCATGGCAATTATAAGTAAAAACAGAAGATTTGTAAGCTTTACCACACTTTTTTGCCTGAAATTTTTTGATAGATGAGAAAGTAATTGTATTGGCAGGCTATATGCAGACTTTAGTGTATGTTATTGGCAAGCTTCTGGATATCATCACATGGCAAAAAAGATGACTGTTTATTATTTGACAGATAGTATATAATGTAACAATAGGATGGTTTTATGTTATTTGACATATCCATTATCCTATGTTATCTTATATTTATGTGGAGAGCATAATAGGACATATTTTTAAAGTAACAGGAAAGAAATCAAAGAAAAAATGTTTTTAACTTACAGAACACATCAGTGGAACCTCCTAGTGGTGAGAAGTCTCAAAATCATTTACTTTAAGATTAGTTTAAGGAATAAGGACGTTTTGCATAGGTGAGATGGCATGATGGTGGTTTTAAATATTTAAAAAATTATAGAAGAAGGGTAATATTCTTTTCTGTAAGTCCAAAGAGTGTAGAAGGACCAACAGATAAATATTATAAAAGGCTTGTTTCCACTCAATATAGGGAACATTTTCTAACATTTCCATCTCCCCTCTCCATCAATGAAATTGGTCATTTTGCAAGATTTCCTCCTCTTAGAAGTTAATAGCGCTGTGTCCATTCTGCCACTAAAACACCTAACCTCTGTTGTCACTTCTGTTTAATGTCTGACTCCTTCTTTGGTTGCATGTGAGGTCATTCACTGAAGGGAGGCAGATGGAACATAGTTCAGAGTGTGGGCGTGGGGCTGATTGGGCAAGTATGTTCTTCTCTGCTTTATGTTCTTTCTCACTCCTCCGTGCGATGGAGGTAGTCCTCCTCACCTCCTTACAGGGATGCTATAAGAAAGGAGTGAGTTAATGTACTTCTGAAGCACCTGACAAGTACTCAGATGTCAGGTGCCAACATCCTGCATTGGTCAACACTTACGCTGGAAGACTAGCTACATATAAGCCGAATAGCCATCTTCCATCAATGATGGAAGATTTTCTTTGTTGGAGAAGATATATGGGTAACATAATTTCTAAGGAGCATTCTGGAGATGGGAATCTCAGAGAACAGGAATTCAGGGCAGATGCCGTGTGTATGTAGGGAACACAAAAGCCCTATACTTATAGAGGACTTCACTTTCTACCGAGTTTATATAATGGCTGACTGTGGAAGATACAGCACATTTTATTAGAATATTTTCCAGCTTCGTTTCGATGCTTCTGAATAGATTAGCTTTTTTTTCATTTTTATACTTCAGTTTAATTTGTCAGGTTCTGAAAGTTGTCATTTTCTTTTTTTTGGTTCATTTTCACCTCACTAAAATCTCAGTCTATAATTATTTTATTTATAGTGAGATAAGACACAAATCTTTTGTGAACTTTCTCTGTATTCCAGAATGTGCTAGGTATGTTTATGGTAGTGATTTTACTGAAACCCAGAGCTTCGGACTTATAGTATTTGTAAAGAATCATTTTTTAAAATTCATTTTCCGTAGAAAGTGCGGTTCCCTGAGCTTGAATCAGTTCTGCCACTTCTTGCTCAAGTCTTCCTTACATTCCTTGAACCCATTTCCTCATCTGTGAAATGGAATTACTCAAAGTACCACCATCGTTGGCCGTTCTGAGGATTAAGTGAACCAATATGTGGAATGTGTTTAGCACAGAGCCTGGCATAGACAAGTTCCTTAGGAAATGTTGGCTTCCCTCCTCCTCAGGTGTATCACAGCCTTTCTCTGATCCTTACGTCTGTGTATATCATCTGTTGGTACTCACTTACTTCCTGAAGGACAGACCTGAATAACACAGAGCTTCCTTAAAGCTCTGTCCCACTAGTGAGTGGATCCGAACAGAACTGTGTGCTAGCCACTGTGAAGGTGTGGGCAGAGTGCAGGGAAGCAATGGTCTGGGTTGGAACTCGGACTGGCTCCAGAATGGTCTGACAAAAAGTGTTGAACTTCAGAAGTGGGACTGGGCTTACCCATCCCAGAAGGTGTTTAGGGAAGAGAATTTATACGCTATAGAGATGAATTAGGGACCTACCCCTGCCCTCTCACAGTGGTGGTCCTGCCCTTCTGCCTCCCTCCTCCTTGTTCCCCTTCCAGCCCTCTCCCCTTTTCTCTAGGGAAATAGATGCGTCTCAGGCAGAGCAAGTGCTCTGCCTGAGATGGACCCTGCACCTTCCAGTTCCCCCAGTTGGGGGAGTGGCGCTGCACACAGGATTTGCCCAGCTGAGCACTTAGGGAAAACTTGGGGAGGCTGACCCACTGAGCCACGACTTACTGCCCAGTGATGTAAAGGGGCTTCTGTCAGCATTGCTGACATTTTAGGGCATTTTAATATATTTTTTTTAAGTCTGAAGTCTTTTTTGTTTGAAAGTGTCAGCTTATGTTCCTTTAGATTTTTCTGTAAGTATAGAGGGATACTTGAGGTGTTTGATTTAAATGTATGAGATTCTTATTAAGAACTGTTTTCATTTGTTTACATCAACAGCAACACCTGGAGATTTTATCGGATGTCTAAAGTGTCCTAATTGTTCCAGAATTGGTTTGTGGTTAATTGACCATAATAGCGGCTAGTTTCCTACAGCTAAAAATATTGAAAGAATACCAGTAAAATATAACTTTGTCAGCAGTGGCTAGATATGTATCTACCAAGCTTTGGACCCAGAAATATACTTGGCATACAATTGAAGAAATGTATACAAGAACTGTTTTTTGAAGATTTGATTTATTTATTTGAGAGAGAGAGAGAGAAAGAGAACACAAGAGAGAGAGGAAGTGCCCAAGCAGAGTTGGGGGACACAGAGCGAGAAGCAGACTCCTTGCTGAGCAGGGAGCCCGATATGGAGCCCCATCCCAGGACCCTGGGATCATGACCTGAACTGAGAAGGCAGCCACTTAACTGACTCAGCCACTGACTCAGCTACCCAGGCGCCCCTATGAAGGAACTATTTGAAAGAGCAGTCAAGATACTTTTTCATTCAAAGAATGTTTGTTACGCATTGTAACTTTCAACTTCCAGGAAATAACTGTTGTGTATGGTATTTTAGTTGTTTTTATTTTTTCTTCTCATTTTCAGCTTATGGAAAAGTATTTCTGGTTCGTAAAATCAGTGGTCACGATGCTGGCAAGCTGTACGCCATGAAAGTCTTGAAGAAGGCCACAATAGTGCAAAAGGCCAAAACCACAGAGCACACAAGGACCGAGCGACAAGTCCTGGAGCACATCAGGCAATCACCGTTCTTGGTGACCCTGCACTACGCTTTCCAGACAGAAACCAAACTTCATCTCATTTTAGGTAAGTGTCCATCGTCGGTAGACTTCTGATGAGAACGCTTTCTCTTGGGTCTTAAGTTGCAACGAATGGAAAGGGCAGCATACTGTGGACTTAGAAGAAATGAAATGTTTTGACCTTCAATTCTTCTCTTTGTGGTGGCAATTCCTGGCATATCCTGAATTGCTCTGGATTTGGGACCTCCCAACCTGAAGGAATTTATATTCTTCTATTCCACATTCCTTTCTTAATCTCAAGAAATACTTGGATCATTGGGCATGTCCGCTTCCCTGGGCCCTGGGCTTCCGCTTACATGTGAGGAGCTGAATGGGGAAGCGGGCCACGGTTTCTGCTTCCGGAGTTCTCAGGAACGTCCAGGTTTGGGCAGACAGGGATATTTATGGAAATCAGTAAGTGGGAAAAATAAAAAAGAAAGTCTTCTATTCTTGGAGATCCTTTGCTTTTCTGTTGATAAACGTGCACATAAAAGAGATGCCCACCAGCCAGTCAACGGATCACTCCCATTTCTACCCACAGGCCCTTCCTGAATCCTTTCCTTGCCAAATAGCGTTGGACCATCATATATGAAAATGTTCTCTGCTACATGTTGCCAGATTGCTTTGCAGAAGAATTACACCATTTTCTGTTCCTACTAGTAGTAGATGGTGGTCCTGCTAATATCTCACTGTGTCATCATTTGTTACAATTTTCATCCCATTCTTGTGATAATTTGCATTTACATGTTATGATCTCCTAGTTATGGAACTGTTCTGAGAATTAGATGAGCTAGAATTTCACATAGTTCTCTGTAAGCATTAGCTATTTCATGAGTGCCTATAGTATGCCAGCACCATGCTAAGTATTACCCATGGTGATCACTAACCCTCACGATAGTACTGCTAGAGTCCCCCCATTAGTGATGCTGAACATTCGAGAAGCTGTATTTCCTGAAGTTACAGATCTTGGGTAAACTTGAGAACGAAGGTTGGGACGTAGGTCTGACTCATTTCAAAGTCTGCCCAGTAGTGCTGCCTCTATTCTTTGGTAACTGATCATGCAAACAGGTTCTTAAATATACTGGGCAATTTTGTTGAATGCACTTTGGAAATTATACTTTTGTAAATGATGCCTAAATTTGCATTCACTTTTTGAGTCATGAGGTTACACTGCAGGCTCAGTTTGCAATGCTAGGCCTCAGCTAAGAATCCTAAATCTCTTACGTAGAGAGGCCAGATCCTCCCCTGCTCTGCCACAGTCCCCATTAATGTCATCGTCTGTCTGATGTTCCTACACGTCAGTATCATTTGGCTCCTCTTTCTGCCTCCTGTGCATGTCTGCTTAGCTATGTTATTTACCTGTTCTTAAATATGTATTCCTGGATCTTTTTACCTGGTTGCCAGGGGACAGAGCATTTTAATACAATGGTTTCACTATTAGAGCAGCAGAACTCTTACCCCAAGGGAAAACACAAACGTTCAAATGGAAAACAAACAGAAATAAATACCACTACCTAAATCTAAGCTCAAGGGCACCAAGCCCGACCAGTTTATTTCTATCCCTGCCCTATAAGAATTTCCAGGGAGGCTTTAGGAAGTCCAGGAAGATTGGTTGAAAAATAATTACCTTATTTAAGCTTCTCCCTTTACAGTAAACCAGCTCATAAAAGTTAAATCATGTGCCTAAGATGTAAGTGGTGCAATCCAGAAGTAGCCAGAACCCAGGCTCCTAGACCACACCAGCACGCGGCAGCTCTTCTCTGCCCTCTCCTCTCTCTCCTTCTGCTTCTCGTAGTAACCGTACTCTGTCTTTTCCATTTCTTCTTACTGCTTATTGTAAATAGTGTAGTTTTTGTAAATCATGTTTTTAATTTTAAAAGTAGAGGAGTGGAATATTTTGCATTTGATTAAAAAATTATAGTCTTTAGTGTTGCTTTTTAGCTGTTGGCTCTCCATTAATTTTGCTGTCAGTGGCCCATAAATAAACAAATGCAGAACAAAACAGGAAAGCCTGTTTCTCACGCCAGCTCACGAGTAGAATGTGGACTAGAATAGCACCTCGGCTCCCTCATGGGTGAGGCCATGCGTTTGGAAAGCATGCTCTCTACTTCCCCGCTTCATGGATATATTTAGCATAATTTCTCTTTGTGAGTGTTTATAGTTGTTATTTGACTTTAAAGACAAAACTTTTCAGAATCTTAGAACAATACTCTATTATAAACTGTCTTTATGGTTCAGTTTGTGGTGCTTAGAATGTGCAGTAGGTCTAGTTTTCAAATATCGTATTATATATACATGTAGCCCTTGTCTTAGTTTACTCGAGCTGCCATAGCAAAAGACCACACACCGGGGAGCTGAAACAACAGAAATTTACTTTCTCACAGTTCTGGGGGCTGGAAGTCCCAGATCCAGGTGAGGGTGGGGTCAGTTTTCTCTGAGGGCCCTAAGGAAGTACTTGCCCCAGGCCTCTGTCCCTCCCTGGCTGGCACCTGGCCTCCTCTTGCTGCCTCTTCACCTGGCCCTCCCCTGGGGGCGCTTTCTGTGTTCAGTCATCCTCTTAAGAGGGATCCCAGTCAGACTGGATTAGGACCCACCCCTGCTGGCCTCGTTTTGTAAAAGTATAATAACCTTTAAAACCCAGTCTTCAAATACAGTCACATTCTGAGGTACTGGGGGTTAGGGCTTCAATATATTAATTTGGGGGTGGGTGAGGACCCAGTTCAGCCCATAACTATCTCTAAAGTTTATTGATTAACCTGACTTTATCCAGTTTTGTGTCCTCTTAGAGGTTAATAGCAAGAATTTTCATGCAGAGCTCTTCAAGGACCCAGCTGACCTTTTTGTTTGAAGAATAAGTCAACATTATAGGTCTTTTTTTTTTTTTTAAAGATTTTATTTATTTGACAGAGAAAGATACAGTGAGAGAGGGAACACAGGCAGGGGGAGCGGGAGTGAGATGGGGAGAAGCAGGCTTCCCAGGACTCCGGGATCATGACCTGAGCTAAAGGCAGACCCTTAACGACTAAGCCACCCAGGCACCCCAACATTATAGATCTTTTTAAAACACATAATCTATTTTAAAAACTATTTATTACTACAAAAGCATGTATGTGCATATAGAAAATACGGAAAAGCAAAAATAAGAAAAACATTTTCACTACCCAGCGTTTATGTCCTTATATAGCACTTGGTTATTACTTAGTATATATCCTTCTAGATCTTTTCATGTGTGTGTCTGCATGCTTGTATGTTTTAATCAAATGAGGTTGTCTTGTACCTACAGTTTGTAACCAGTGGGGTTTTTTGTTTTGTTTTGTTTTGGTTTTTTTTCAGTTAATGATGTCTGCCTTTCCTGGTTAATAAACTTAAATTTCATTTATTGCCCAGTGGTACCAGCTATTTATTGCTCATAGTAAACCACTTTACAATTTAGTTGCTTAAACAGTGACTTATTTCCTCATAATTTTGTGAGTTGGCTCGGGGGATCTCTGCTGGTTTGGCCCCGGGCTGGCTCACACGGTGTGTAGCTAGCTGGAGAGTTGCCTGGGCTTAAAGCACCAAGACGATTTTGCTCTCATGTCTGAAAGTTGTTGCTGGCTATTGTCAGGGGCACCTCTCATCCTCGTGCAGTAATCAGCTTCTTCACAGCACAGCAGCCTCCGGGCAGCTCAGGAGAGGCTGCCAAGAGGCTAAAGGGAGAGGCTGAAAGGCTTCCCCAGGCTAGGCTCTGGAACTCACACAGTCCCGCCTCTAACACAACACCAGCCCAGATTCAATGGTATGGAAATAGACTTCGCTACTGTTTGTTTGTTTGTTTTTTTAATTAAGGTATAATAGACATACAGCAGTTTATTAGTCTTAGGTACATAATGTAATGATTTGGTATTTCTATATACTGCAAAATGATTAAGTAAATCTAATGAATGTCCCTCATCACACCTAGTTACAGAATTTTGTTGTTGTGTTGAGAACTTTGAGGATATAACCTCTTAGCTATTTTCAAATGTGCAATACAGTGTTACTAACGATGGCCACCATGCTGTACATTCCATCTCCATGACTGACTTATAACTGAAAGTTTGTACCTTTTGACTCCCTTCACCCATGCTGCCTACCTCCTCCCACCTCTGTTTCTGGCAGCCACCTAACTGTTCTTATGAGCTTGGTTTTGTTTGTTCGTTTGTTCCTTTTTAGAGATTCCACATGTAAGTAAGATTGTGTGATATTCATCCTTGTCTCATTTATTTCACTTAGTGTAATGCCCTCAGAGTCCGTCCATGTTGTCACGAATGACACGATTTCATTCTTTTTTATGACTGAATAATACTCCATTGTGTATACACGTGCCACACTTTCTTTTTCCATTCATTGTTGGTGGACACTTAGGCTGCTTCTGTATCTTGGCTATTGTAAATAATGCTGCAGTGAACATGGGGGTACATGGATTGAGTTTGTGTTTCTGTTTTCTTCAGGTAAATACGCAGTAGTAGAGTTGCCGGACAATATGGTTCTTCTATTTTTTAATCTTTCTTAAAGATTTTATTTTTAAGGAAGCTCTACACCCAACATGAGCCCAAACTCATAATCCTAAGATTGAGAGCTGCATGCTGAATGAGCCTGCCACGCACCCCTCTGTTTTCAATTGTTTGAGGACCCTCCATACCGTCTTCTACAGTGGCTGTACCACTTTGCATTCCCACCAAGAGTGCACGACAGTTCCCTTTTCTCCACATCCTCGCCAAAGACTTCACTTCCTAATGAGGGAACTACAAA
The DNA here is from genome assembly GCF_022355385.1 of Mustela nigripes. Taxonomy (NCBI): domain Eukaryota; kingdom Metazoa; phylum Chordata; class Mammalia; order Carnivora; family Mustelidae; genus Mustela; species Mustela nigripes. The sequence goes on from NC_081569.1 coordinate 116,366,680, forward strand.
TAGTTTGTGGCCATCTACCACACAAGTCCATCCATGTTCACTTTTCACTAATCATCACATAGTATCCCTTGCAGCTGATTTGTCCAAACCATGACCCAGTCCAGGAACCTGAGCTTGGTTATTATGTCCCTGACATTTCTTAATCTGGAGCATTCTCTTTTTTATAGTGGTCTGAGAATATGTCTTGTAGTATCTGTTAGTTCATCCCTCTGTCTGCTGGATTCCGGTAGTTGGAAGTTAGAGCTCATCTGGATCAATTGACATTAAATGTTTTAGCTGGAATAAATCATTGGTGGTATTGCATGTTTTGTATTGTATCCCGTCAGGAGAAACTGATTATCAGGTTGTTAGTAATGCTGAGAATCAATTGCAGAGGTGACAGTCTGCTCCCTTTATAACAGGGCTATGTTTTTCCCTTAGAAGTGAAAATAACTTGTGTGATGTTTTGACGTCTTATGGTTTTAACAATTAACACTCAATAATTACTTGCTTAAACCAACTATTTAATTACGAGTTACAAAATGGTGATTTTCTAAATCTATCATTTCTTCTATATTTATGGGCTGGCATTCTTTTGTCAAGTACGGCTTTTATTAATCAGTCCTTGGTTACCCTGAGATATAGTTTCTAATGGAAAGGCAAGAGTCATTCCCTTTACCTGTCAGTATTCAAAGAAAGAAGTTAAAAAGCTAACTCAAATGGGGCTGCATTTCAGGGTCCCTGATACCAACTCCCATCATTCCTAACCAGAGGTAGCTTGCTCTGTTTACTGTTCTGCTGTTCTTTTCCTCACTTAGCAGTGTATCCTAGAGTGCACACTGCAGTAGTTCATAAAGACCCTCTTGTTCTTTTTCATCACTTCGTAGTATGCCATTCTGTTCTGCAGTGTGTCTGATCAGTTCTCTGTTAGAGATGGGAGGGATGTTCCTAATCTTTTATTTTGTTGCTCCAGGTATAACTTGCACATGTCATTTCCCACTTGCATAGGAAAAAAACAGTACTTGATTCCTGGAAGGATCTGTGTTTTGCACATACTCTTCCCGAGGAGTTGGACCATTTTATGCTCCCGCCACATTGCATGCGAGCACCATTTTTCCATGGAGTGCCGTCACACTTGGGGACATTTATGTGTCTCACAGGTGAGGCATGACAGCTCTGCGTAGAGCTGATGTACATTCTTCTTTGTCTTTGCTTAGGGTTCAAAGGTCATTTTCTTTTCTTCCTGAGAATTATTTATTTGCACCCTTTGGCCATTTTTGTCTTAATTTTCAAGGAGCTCCTAGAGAGAATAACGATTTGCAATGTGCACTGTAAAAATTGCCCTGCTTTCCATTTGTCTCTTGACTTTATGATGTTTTTACCAGGTAAAACATTTAAATTTACATGTGGTGGAATTTATTTTAAAGCTATTTTTATGGCTTATGGATTTTCAGTCATAGCCATAAAAGATCTTCTCAGCTTTGAGGTTATAAAGGAATTCACTGATTTTTTTTTCCCAGTGCTTGTATAGTTTTATTTTTTGCATAGAGTGTTTTGATAACATGGGAACATAAAATAGTATCCAACCTAATCTTTTTCAAATGGCTCCTAGTTTTTCTAGCACCATTTGGTGAGACGTCCAAGTTTACACTGACTTGAGCTCTGCCTTTCCCATATTGTATTTTATGTTATTTTTTGAAAGATTTTATTTATTTATTTGGCAGAGAAAGACACAGCAAGAGAGGGAACATAAGCAGGGGGAGTGGAAGAGGGAGAAGCAGGCTTCCCGCAGAGCAGGGAACCCGATGTGAGGCTAGATCCCAGGACCTTGGGATCGTGCCCCACGCTGAAGGCAGACGCTCAATGACTGAGCCACCGAGGTGCCCTGAATATTTTAAATTCTCATAGATGTTAGGATCTGTTTCTTATTCTTCATTGTGTTTGGTTTCTTGAGTTGTCTTCCATAATCATGCTGTTTTCGTTTACCAGAGTTCTACAGTGTGCTTTAACCTGGCAAGACTAGTTCCCTTTATCTTCCATTGCTCTTATTTTTCAGAACCTTCTGGGGGCCCATCATGTTTATTTATTTTTTTAATAAGAACTTTAAAATTGAATTGTCTAGTTCTGGGGTGGGGGCACCTCGCTAGGGTTATTTTCATTGGGATTGTTTTGATTTGATTTGGTTTTTTTTTTTTTTTTTTTGAGAGCGAGGAAGAGAGAGAACATGTGCAAGGCAAGATGGGCAGAGGGAGAGGGAGAGGGAGAATCTTCAGCAGGCTCCATGCCCAACACAGAGTCCAGGGCGGGACTCAGTCTTACCACCCTGAGACCATCATGACCTGAGCCAAAACCGGGAGTCCACTGCTTAACTGACTAAGCCACCCAGACACCCTGGGATTATTTTAAATTTAAAAAAAAATTAGGGAAGGGCACCTGGGTGGTGCACTTGGTTTAAACATTGGACTCTTGGTTTCGGCTTTGGTCATGAGATCAGGGTGGTGAGATTGAACCCTGCGTTTGGCTCTACGCTCAGCACAGCGTCTACTTGAGAATCTCTCTCCCACTGCCCCTCCCTTTTGTGTTCTATCTCTCTCTCTCTCTCTCTCTCTCAAACAAACAAATATATCTTTCAAAAAATGTAGGGAGAATTGATATTTTTATGATACTGGTTATTCCTGTTTTAAGAACATGGTAAATCTCATATGTTGAAATCTACTTCTGAGACCTTCGGGGGGGTGTTTTGTCATTTTCCTCCTACCCAGATTTCCCAAGTTAATCTTAGATATCCTGTCATGTGTTGCTGGTGTACATGGGGTCTTCTCTTCCACCGTATCTTCTAGCTGATGTGAACAGTCTTCGTACATTAATTTATACCCTGCTGTCTCACTGCATTTCTCACCCTCCTGCAGCACCGTGTCCCGCCCTGTTCTTTCTCGGCCTGCCCACAGCATGCTGCTTGTTTTTGTCTCTCAGTTTTGCTGAAGGAACAGGTCGTGGAGGTTTATAGTCATTCTTGCTGTTCTTTAGGAGGTGTTGAGAGCAGACGTGGAAATTCACATCTAGATTGCTACCACAGTCCCCCTAGGATTCATGGCTCATTGGGGACTTCATGACCAGGCTCATTCCCTTGGGATAACATTTTCCTGATTGTAACAAGCTTCTCCAAGTGATAAGATTATTATAACATTGATATTGACAGATATTTACCTCTGATGTTTGTCAGCTATTGAGTGTAGTATTCCTCTCAGAACTGACTATTACAACTATGTACAACATGCTTTCTTCAGTGGGCCATAGCCTTCCATTCATTTCTGGTATTTCTCTGCTCTTCAACCTCAGGGCTTAGGCATGGAGACTAGACTTGTCCTCTGGGCTGTAATTTGTTGACTGATCCTGTAAACCCATCTGTTATAAGTCACATTTCTGGTCATTGTGTTTTGTTTTATTTTGTTTTTAATTCTACATCATTATTATCTTCTTAGGCTCTTTTGTAATTTCTATCTAATGGCATCATATGGATTTATTGGATTTTCTCCTTTATATCTTTTTTAGCATTTCCAAATCTTGTAACATGCAGACCATACTTCCTTTTAATAACTTTTTCTGTACTTCATCTGTTCTCTCTCTGTCTCTTAAAATTCGTGTTCATTTTAACTGCAGTGGGAGGGACATCTATGTAGAAAATGATCTATAAAAACAAATTTTCTTTTGGTCTTCTCTGATCTGTTAGCGATAATTTTGTCAAAACACCAGCTGATTTATGGCTGTGTACACCACCAGATTTATCAGCAGAGTTAAGATATACTAAAGAAGACAGTGAAGTAGCAAATCACAAAGGGTTTTACAAAGATGATGCCAAGGAGCATTATTAACAACAAATGCCATCCCGCCTTTGTAGACAGTTCTGTCACCATGAATCACCCTGTCAGTATGAATTAAAGGTATTTAAAATACTAAATTTCACTTTTGAGTATTAACGTCTCTCAAAATTTACGTGAAGCTGTTGCTGAGATGGTAAGAGTTGGAGTGGACCATGATGCACAGCAGTCAGTGGTATGTGGCGAAACAGACAGTAACTGAAGGGTTTCCTTGCTTTGAAGTCAATATGACTGACTCAGCAGTGATAGAGATGCCTTAGAACTTTATCGTGATTTTGATAAGCTGGAGTGTACTCGCAGGAGGTGCTCTTAGAATGTTGAGCTACAGTCAAAAGAAAAAATAAGATGGCTTTGGCATGATGTTAAAAAGAAATTGTTTTCACATGTGTGTGTACATCCTGTTAAACAGACTGTACTTGAGATACAAGACAAGACGAGGTGCAGTCAAGAGATTTGGGTGGCCTGGAGGAGGAAGAGTAGGTGGAAATGAGAACCAGAACGTGTAGGAGTTAATGTATTTGAGGCCAATCTGAAGGAAGAGAAGAATTTGTAAGGAAAAAAAAAAAAAGAAGAAGACTAAGTAATAGTGTATGGTGGGAGTAGGAGAGGAGGACAGGTTATGGGACTAAAAGCAGTTAGCTCTTTGGAATTTGCCACCACAAGAGGAAACATGAGAGAGAAATGCTAAATAAGAGACTTAGAGATTTAAAGGTTAGAGGGATACCTGGGTGGCTCAATCAGTTAAGCATCCAACTCTTGATTTCAGCTCAGGTAATGATCTTGGGGTCTTGGGATGGAGCGCCACATTGGGCTCTGTGCTGGGCATGGAGGCTGCTTAAGATTCTCTCCCTCTCTTGGGGCAGCTGGGTGGCTCAGTGGTTTAAGGCCTCTGCCTTCGGCTCAGGTCATGATCCCAGGGTTCTAGGATCGAGCCCTGCACTGGGCTCTCTGCTCAGCAGGGAGCCTGCTTCCTCCTCTCTCTCTCTCTCTGCCTGCCTCTCCCCTGACTTGAGAGTTCTATCAAATAAATAAAATCTTTTTTAAAAAATTAAAAAAAAAATTCTCTCCCTCTCCCTCTGCCCCTCCCACTCTTTCTCCTTCTCTCTCAAAATAAATAAGTAAATCCTGGGCGCCTGAGTGGCTCAGTGGGTTAAGCCGCTGCCTTCGGCTCAGGTCATGATCTCGGGGTCCTTGGATCGAGTCCCACATCGGGTTCTCTGCTCAGCAAGGAGCCTGCTTCCCTCTCTCTCTCTCTCTGCCTGCCTCTCTGCCTCCTTGTAATCTCTGCCTGTCAAATAAATAAATAAATAAAATCTTTAGAAGTAAATAAATAAGTAAATCTGTTTTTAAAAAAGTTAGATGACAGAGGTCAGAGTATTCCTGGAAATAAGTAGGTCTTTGGAGAATGAAAAGCAGAATTTTGGAGGCTCTTCGAAAGCAGGATTTGTAGGATTTCACCCTTCTTTTTGTCTGTTCATTCTATTTCTCCTCCTGCCAGCTGATTTCCATGAGATTATGTAAACATAACATAGCCTTAAGAAGTTAGCCCAACTCTTTCCATGGTTATCTCTTTGCATTCTCAATGGAGAGCAGTGCTGTGTAGGTCACTTCTGTAATCTTCCATAACACTTAGGACTCATCAAACTTGGTATTTTGAGTGGATTTCAGTTTCTCTACCTGTTAATAGAGGCACATAAACTAAAGACAGTGGAGTGTTTCCTGGGTTCCACAGCAAGTCAAATCAGATGTGCAGAGGTCTTGAGTTACTGAAACTGTCCTCCAACAACTGTCAATGTATGTTCCTTCTCAACAAAGTGAATTTGTTCCATGTTCTTAATTCTCTTTTAGCATGACTTCTCAACAGTTATGCTCATAGTGTGAAGAGAAAAAGTTGTTGCAAATACTTAGAAGTGATTTTGAACACCTATTTTTGTTTTGAAATGGAAGTAAATAATATGTACATAGAAAGTTATAATTGTGATTGAGAGCAGATGCTGTTTACTTTCATTTTAATTCCTTAAGATATATTTTCCCAGTCTTATTGAGATATAATTGACATATAACATTATATTAGTTTGGGGTATACAGCATAATGATTTGATATATTTGTATGTTGCAAAATGATTACCATAGTGAATTTAGTTAGCATCCATCACCTCACATAGTTATAAATTATTTTTTTGTGATGAGGAATTTTGGGATCTATTTTGTCAGCAACTTTAAGATGTACAATACGGTATTTTTAATGAGAGCCCCATAAGATACTGTCTGAACCATATGAATAATTTTGTCTTAGGGAGTTACTGGAATCCTGGAAATTTTGTGGGGATACTCAGTTCAAGTTCTTGATTAATTTATTGATTTAAAAAAAAAATTACCAGTTGAAAGGCTATTTATCTCTCTTCCAATCTCTCCTCACCTTCCTGTACACACAGAGAAGACAGACACACACACACATACACACACACACAGAGTGTGTCATTCTCAATCCAGGGAGGAAATGTGATTGAGGATGGGGCAGGCTTAGAACAACAAAATGAAATCTACTTGCTATTATTAAGTATCTGTGTAAATTAAATGTCATTGAAATAAGACATAAATTGCATCCCTTATATGAAAACAATTGACCTAAATTCAAGGAACATCATCTAGTTTATTTTATTTTACAATTATTTTGAGAGAGAGAGAGCGTGTATGTGTGCATGAGCACGGTGGGAGGGAGAGGGAGAGAGGGACTCCACACCCAGCACAGAACCTGATTTGGGGCTCCATCTCACAACCCTGGAATTATGACCTGGGCTGAAACCTCAACCAGCTGAGCCACCCAGACACCCTGAGAAAAAGATTTTTTAAAAGGGAACTGTAAAGAATCTGACGTTGCTATTTCCAATCATTTTCTACAAGGACATATCAGTTCTATAGTACTAGAATTGCTATACGTTGGTAGAAGTCTTTAGCACTGTAACTTGTTACTTCTCTAGAGAAACTTCATCTAAACTTTTGGGTGAAGCCTTTTTTCCTCACAGTCTGTGGGCCTGATACTGAGCCACTTTAGAAGCACTGGTGCTCTTCCAGGACTCCAAAGCAGAATACCAATGGCTCATACAAGAGATGACCTGTGCCTTCACATTCTTCAAGTTCACTCTGTAGGTTGCCTGGAGGAGTCCTGGGGATATTGACCCCTTTGGTACAAGAGGTGAATTGCATCAAAATACTGTCAATTCTTAAACTCTTCCTTCATGCTGCAAATATTTGCCTGCTTCCTGCGGGCCCCATGCTTGGAAATAGTAGCAAACCATCTTGACAAGATTCCTGCCCTCCAGGCCTTGTAATCTGAAAGGGGTACAGACAGTAAATAAATTAGTACACAAGTAATTAGTTGAAGTAAGTAGTTGGAAGGAAATGCAGAGGGCACTAATGAGGGCATGTAATGAAGACTCCTAGGTCTAGTCGGGGTTGTCAGGCAAGACCTTCCCAGAGAAGTGACATTTTCAGTGTAATTTAAGAGGAAGAGTAGAAGATAGGTGAGGGACACAAGGGGATAGGGAAGAATGGTGCAGGCACAGCCTCCACCCAGCATGCATGATAGCCCAAAGACCAGAAGACCAGAAGGCTCAGTAGAGGTCTACCAGAAGGCCAATGTGAACCCAGTGGAAAGTGCTGTGCAGCTTGGTTGTGAGGTCAGATCATTCAGGGCTTTTAGATCTTGGAGTCCGGTAGACTTGTGTGACCTTGAGCAAGTCCCTTCGTGACAAGCATGATCTGCAGCTTACTCATGTCTCTGCATAACAAACTAGCCCGAATTAAGTGGCTGTCACACAGCCGTTTGGGGGGAACTCCGTCTGGGCCCAGTGCACAGGGATGGTTCTCTCACTTTGCTCTCCATGAAATCTATCTCTTGGTTTGCAAAGGGCAGCTCAAAAGTCAAGTACTGCGAGGACTGGAAAGCATCCACTGACTAGCAGCACGAGGTTGTTTTTAACTTTTGTCTGTGGTGATATCATGAGGGTGAAAGCTGCTGTGTAGTGAGTGGAGGAGTGAACAGAGCCTGCGGTGGGCAGAAAATGGTGGCCACCCCCAAATGCTCACATTCTGATCCTCAGAACCTGTGAATATACTGGGATAAAGGACAGATGAGAATTAAAGTTGCAGATGGGATCAATATTGTTAGTCAGCTGAGCTGAAACTGGGGAGATTTACCCGGATTATGGGTGGACCCAGAGAAGTCTCAAGGGGGTTAAAAGTCAAAGAGGAAGGAAGAAGAGGGGAGTCCAACAGAGATGTGACTGCAGAAGAGATGAGAGTGACACAGTGTGAGAAGTGACTCGACTATCACTGCTGGCTTTGAAGATGGAGGGGGCTGCGAGTCACAGAGCGCCGATGGCCTCTCAAAGCTGGAAGAGACCAGGACACAAGACCTTCCCCCAAAACTTCCAGGATAAATACAGGCCTGCCGACACCTTGATCTTAGCCCAGTGACATGCATGTCAGACCTCTGATTGACAACATGAAGTCATATGCTGGTGTTGTTTAAAGCCACCAGGTCTGTAGTCACTTGTTAAAGCAGCAATAGGAAGCGAACAGAGGGTAAGTAAGGAGGGTCGGGTACCCACAGAGACACTCTAAAGAAGTTTTCCCGTGAAAGGAAGAAGAAACAGAAGATGGGACATGCAAGATTTAGGGAGGATGGTAGTGTGTTTTAAAATGGGAGAGATGTTGTGGTTTTGAATTTTCACATTATTTGTGTGATTTCTGAGTTATTTTTATGCTTCTTAGAGATACAGCATCGGAGTGCTCATCTGGCAGTCCCAACTACTATCACATAAAAACCTTTAAAAGCAAGTTAATTGCACTTGAATAAAAATCAGATCTCTCTGCAACTTTAAAACTTGATTGCACTAAAATATCAATTCTATAAGAACATTTCTCTTTAGGTAGATACCGACTAAAACTAATTATACCCTACTACTACTTTATGGTAATGTATGTTAAACATTTATAAATCTTGAAATTACACTAAGAAGGTAGATGTCCAGACACCGTAAATTTGAATGTTATATTTAGGTCATTACAATTAAACTTAGCATTATTTTTCAGTCCTATGAATTGTAATTGATCTCTATAAATAATAACCGTGGTTAATAGTCACCATGTCATAAGTAGTTACTGAATCTCTGGCCAGGTTTAACTCTTGGTAGCTCATTGAATCTTTATAACAATATTACACAGGAGTTTTTTTTCACATTTTACAGATATAGAACATGAGCCATTAAACATAAAAAGAATTAAAATAGAATCATTTTTGTCTTATGTTGGCTTTATTGTGATTTTTTAACAAATCTCTGCTTTTTAAAATAATTTTTTAAAATTTGCATATAGTTATGCAGGTGTACAACACAGTGATTCAACTTTTCTGTGCATTAAGCTACCTCACCACAAGTGTAGCCAGCTACCAGCTGTGACCATGCGATGCTATTACAAAATCATTGACTATATTCTCGGTGCTATTATGCTTTTTGTCCCCATTGACGTACTCATTTCATAGCTGGAATGCTCTTGGCCCATTTTGTCCATCTCTTCACCTCTTCCCTTTGGCAACCATCAGTTTGTTCTCTGTATTTATAAATCTGTTCCTCCTTTCTGTTTGTTTATTCATTTGTTTTGATTTTTAGATTCCACATATGAGTGAAATCTGGTGGTATTTGTCTTTCTCAGTTTGACTTTTTTCACTTAGTGTAATACCCTCTAGGTCCACTCATGTTGCTGCAAACAGGACGATATTCCTTTTTATGATTGAGTAATATTCCATTATGTAAATATACTACAGCCTCCGTATCCATTTGTTGATCAGTGGACCCTTAGGCTGCTTCCATATCTTGGCTCTTGATTATGCTGCAATAAATGTAGGAGTGTTTTCGTGTTCTTTGGGTAAATACCCAGGAGTAGAAATACTGGGTCATATGGTAGTTTTATTTTTTACTTTTTGAGGAACCTCCACAGTGTTTTCCACAGTGGCTGCACCCGTTTGCATTTCCACCCACAGGACACAAGCGTTCCTCTTTTTCTCCGTGCTCACCAACACTGATTATCTTGTGTTTTTTTTATTCTAGCCATTCTGACAGGTGTAATGTGATATCTCATTATGGTTTTGATTTGTATTTCTTTGAAAATTAGTGATGTTGGTATCTTTTCATGTGTCTATTGGCCCCTCTGGATGTCTTCTTTGGAGAAACATCTATTCAGGTTCTCTGCCCGTTTTTAAATCTGTTTTTTGGTGTTGAGTTGTGTAACTTCGTTAACATATTTTTTTATATTGACCTGTTGACATATATTCATTTTCACATAAGAAGCGTCTTTTAGTTTGACTCAAGGAACCAGCCGTCTACACAAACATCACTTAAGGTATTTCGTTGTGTGACTGTGAAACATTCCGAGTCCAGCTGTTGCACACTCTCAGGTGTGCTTCCCCTCTTCTTTTCTTTGCATTGAAAAATTTCTGTATCTTGGAAACACCTGACAGATTGGTAAAAATGTAAACACGATGTTAATATCAAGAGTTGGTGAGAACTTGGCGTTTTAAGGCATTCATTCATTGTTGATGGGGAATGTAAGTGACTATAAGCCTTTTTGAGGAAAACACTTATAAAATATTTTCAGCAATTATGAAAATTTAGTATGTAAGTATGTTACAACTTAACAATCTAGTTCTGGGAATCTGTCTGAGTGATCTACACCTGCCCAGACCAACATAGTCCAACCAAGAGAAGGTATGATAGAATTAGAAAATCATCATTGGGTTCTAGAGGGGTAGGCAATAGTTTGATGAGGAATACAGTCTCCATTCATTTCCCCACAATTTACCAGTTAATTACAAAAGGAAACAATAGCTTTACTGTGGAGAAACCTGGCAAACACCACATTAATGATACGATCAAAATTAGCACCGGGGTTGGGAGAACTAGCATCACATGCTTCCTGATATTTTCTAAGACAGGTAACATCATTTTGTTGATATTCCTTCCAAGAAGGCATAACCTGCATCTAATCATGAGAAAACATCAGGGGAAAAAAATGAAACTGAGGGTTTGAAATTCACAAGGTAACTGAACTATCCTCTTTATAGATGTCAAGATTAAGAAAGAAAGAAAGAAAGAAAGATAAAAGTCCAGACTAAAGACCTGTGTCTCTACTGCATTGTGTGATCATAAACTAGATCCAGGACTGGAAACAAAGGTATCTAGAGAGAATGTTAGTGGGACAAATGGCAAAATTTGAATAGAGTATAGATTAGATAATAGTGGGTTTTTTTTTTTTTTAAACTCACAACGCTGAGATCAAGAGTCACATGTTCTACTGACTGAGCCAGCCAGGCACCAGAAAGATGTAGAGATTATATGTGTGGACTTTGTATGTATAATTTCTCATAAGTGAATATTTGATGAGATTTGAACTGAAGACAAATAGAGGTTCTAATCTCTGGCAAGAACCTCAGTGGTAGCTCTTCTCTGTTGCCAAATCCATATTCCTCTGCTTTAATAGGCAGGCGGGCCAAGGTGATGACCTCTTAGGAAGAATTAAGGTGCCTTCTACAAGATTGGGGGTATTCCTGCAGTCAAGGCCAAGTTTTTTTTTTTTTTTTTTTTTTTTTTAAGGGAAACAGCCCAGGTTCCATTCCTACAAGATCTAAATTAAGTCTCTTAAGTTAGGTGCCATAAATGTGTCAGTGATAATTTTAGCTTGGCACAGTCTCAAAAAAGTTTGAAACTCATTGTTTACTATACCCACTTAAAAAAAACAAAATGAAAAAAAACCTCAGGGGCACCTCAGTGGTTCAGTGGGTTAAGCGTTTGTCTTTGGCTCAGGTTATGATCTTGGGGTCCTGGGAATCAAGCCCTAAGTCAGCCTCCTTGCTCAGCTCTTGTTCTCCCTGTGCCCCTTCCCCTGCTCGTTCTCTCTTTCTCTCTCTCAAATAAAATCTTTTTTAAAAAAACACAAGTATAGCCCCCCTAGAATGTCTGCTTTTGAGGATTGTGACATTCCGATGAGTCCTCCAAAAGTTAATTAGGAAATACATGTAAGCTAGTAAAATTATATGACCAAATATACAGAATTATTAGTTCTAAGCCATTTACATATTTGAAGGACAGAATAGTTGATCTTAACGCAGTTTCTTGGACAGTAATTGGCAAGACCAACTGCATGATGAGGCTGCACCTGGTAAGAGAGAGTAAAACAGTATTTGGGGGGGGGGGGTAAAGCGCAGTTCTAATATGGCAGTTCTATATGACTTTGGAGTCAGACTGCCCATGTTCATAATCCCTGTTCTCCCACTTACCGTATATGCAACTCTGGATAATTTGTTTAGCTTTACTATCCTCTAGAGAGTACCTGTTTTCTCCTAAACTATTAGAGTAGTACCTAAGAGCACTGTTTATGAAGGTCAGATTCATTGCCATATCTAAGTGGAACAGGCACTTAGAAGGTACCCAGTATCCCTGGTTATTACTTCTCTGGTCTCGAAAATAGCAGGCTGTGTTAAGATACGAATTTTAAAGGAGAGCCACCAAAACCCTGTTTCATGTCACTGAAGTTCCACCTGTCAGTAGCCCTTTCCTGCTTCTTGACTTACGGGTTATTGAGATGCTGCGTGAATACAGACAACAGGAGCCAGGAATGTTCATGCGTCAACACTGCTTGGTCCGTTTTTGTCGTACGTCCACAGAGACAAAAAAGACTCAGGAGTATCAGTAAAAACAGAACGTTCTCCTGCTCTTTCTGACAGAATAAAAACAGTCAGCATTGGCTTAAAACAAAAACAAAAACCCAGATTTCATGCTTGCAAAGAAATTGGCAGGATCTTAAGAAATCTAATTTCCAGAAATCTAATGAATCTGTAACTTGTATAGAAAAGTTATTACTCGGGGTAGACGAGTTGGCATGGACCAAGAACTCACCAGGCTAAGTAGATCCAAAATAATTAGGATTATTATTTTGAAATAATTCGGACTCTAATGGACAGTCCCCACTCAGGGGCTTTATTCAGGCTGAGCTTCTTAGTAAGACCTTTACGTGAAGAAATGCAATTTATTGATGAATAGGAAAGGGATGGGGTGGGACGGGGGTTCCTTGAATTATAAAGCAGAGAAGATTGTTCCTTTCAAATGTCTGTAAGGATCTGAGTTTTCACAATGTCACCAACCACATCCATCCCATTACTAACTGCCCCAGAATCTGCCCGCATTCCTGAGTCTGGTGTTCTCATTCAAAAGAGTACAAATTTTATAATTCAACTCATATTTAGCAATATCCCTATGGTCTTTTCTAAAGTTTGTTTTATTGTTGTCTCGCTGCCTAACTGGCTAGGTTGTTTTTTCTTACGGCAAGCCAAGCCCAACCTTGCCCTGGTAGAGTTGCTAGAGCTCTTGATAAACACACGGGTGTTAAGACACCAGAAACACAGTCCCAGCGCAACCTCAGGAGTCAGAGATCTTGTTGAAAATGAAAACCCCTTGCTCCACTTCACTTTTTAAAGCTCTGAACCTCACCAGTCCAATTCCAAATGCAAATCAGCCCCAGGACAGTAATGACAGGCAAGGGGAACAGTCAGCGGGAAATGAGCTCGGTGCCCCGGAGAGGTCAGAACTGGGCATGCACACTGGAAGGATAAAGTTCACAGTGCTGGTGAGCTGCAGGACACCACTCCTGACCGGTTCCTGGGTGCCGGCAGCCAGCAGTCATTGGTTTGCTTGTAAATAAATTCATGGGAACTTTTCTGTACAATCTTATAATGCCATTTTTAGGGGTGTTGTTCCTTAAACTTTTGGCTTACAGCTCCCTGGAGAATCTGATAAAGCTGTGGACCCTCTCTGCTCAGGAGAATGCACGGATTCTTACAAATGCCTGAAAACAAGTGCACATAATTTCAAGGAATTTACATGAAGCACTTTCAGAATGGTTCGTGGAACCACCTCTTCATGCCCTAAATCAGTCATAAGTATTCCTCTTCCTCAGAGGGTTCCAGAAGGGCTTCTCTGTACCTCTTAATGGTCTCAGGAGATAGAATTAAGGGTGATGAGGATGATAATGGTAACTGCCATTTATTGAGCTTTTATTGTTTGTCAGACATGGTGTATTCCTCATAGCCAGAAGCGAACCCTGGACCATCCTCACCAAACCTGCTCTTCCAGCAGCCTTCCCCGTCTCAGATAACACCAGCTCCATCTCCTCTAGTGCTCAGTTGGGAGCGGATCCATACCCCCACCGCGGCTGTCACCTTCCTGCTAGCCACCATCTTCACTCACCTTCTGTTGCATGTGGTCTCCTTATTTCCACCCTTGCTCTTTGCAGATCAGCAGCTAGAGCCATTGATCCTTGTAAAGTGCAAATCTTACCATACCACTGTTCTACTCAGAATCCTTTAAAAGCTTTCCATCTCATTTGGAGGAAGAATGAGATCCTTCCAATGGCCAATGGCCAGCTCAGCTCCAGAGGCCACTTAGATCACAGTACACTGTGTAGTGTATGTAGCATACAGAGGAACCCCAGTAATGGTCTCCAAGACCTTGTACGAGTTCCCCTACCCCGCTAACTCAGTGACTTCTGGGACCATGTCCCTCCTCCTACTTTATCCTTGTTCACTATGTTCTAGCCATGTTAGCTTCCTTCCTGATGCTTAGATACACCAGGCCCTCTTCTGCACGAGGGTCTTTGCACTCGTTGATACTTCTGCCAGAAACAGTCTTTCCCCAAATATCTGCTTAGTTCATGTCTGCACTTTCTTAAATTCTTTGCTCAAAAGTCACCTTGATGAAACATACACTGACCACACTTTTTTTTTTTAGATTTTATTTATTTATTTGACAGACAGAGATCACAAGCAGGTAGAGAGGCAGGCAGAGAGAGAGAGAGGAGGAAGCAGGCTCCCCGCTGAGCAGAGAGCCCGATGTGGGACTCGATCCCAGGACCCTGAGACCATGACCCAAGCCGAAGGCAGCGGCTTAACCCATTGAGCCACCCAGGTGCCCACTGACCACACTTATTAAAATGCTGTCCTCATCTCTGTCCTGGCATTTCCTTTCTGCCTTTGTCTGTGTTACTTTTTCCATAGTAATCATCATCTTCCAAAGTATTCCTAGTATCTAATTTACTTACGTTTCTCTCTTCCCAATGGAATGCAGCCTTCATTAGGGTGAGATTATTATCTGCCTAGTTCAGTATGTATGTGCAGTATCTAGAAAATTAAGTGATTGATACATAATAAGGTCTCAAAGTCTGTTGAATGAAATGAACAAACTGTAGGAAAATATATTGTTCACCTTTTTATAAATACAGTTTTAAATTCAAAGAAATTAAACAACTTGCTCAAAGTCACGTAATTGATGAACAGTATAGCTAGGATTTTTGGATTTTCTAATACTCAAGACCTGTGTTCTTAAACACCAAAGATACTTCTTTCCAAGGATGTGTAAAATAAGAAGTCAAAACGTAGTCCAGAAGGGGTAGTCTTACAAGGCCGAACGAAGAGTCAGAAGTTGGCGTTTGGGGCCAATGGAGTGGCTGTAAATTGTAGAGGAGGCACCCTGCCAAGAAGGGAGCCACGGGTGAGGCAATTCAGAAATCTGTGTGTGTGGACTGACTCTCAGCACGGTTACATGGGACGAGAATCTCAGTGGCCCAGACAGGAGCTGGAAGGCTGAAAGCTGAATAAAGATTTCAGTAGCTCCGACCTCACGGACAGTTTAAAGTTAAATTTCCCCCAAGGCACAGGGACTTGGAAAACTCCAGAAGACTTTCATCAGAATTCTAGAAGAGCTTTCCATAAGAGTAAGAACCGCACTCCCAGAATCAAAAAGTAAATGATGAAAGTGAATTTTAACCCCTTGAATAAAATAAACCCATGAGTCCCTTCAGATATAAATTGAATGATGTGGGTTGGAATAATTACATGGCTTCAAAGTACCTCTCCAAAATCACTTACTAACTACAAAGGTGAAATAGGTAACTTCATGGTAGATTAACTGTCTTAATCAGATGATCAAAGTGAAAATCATTATTATTAGGATGAATTGAAATCATGCCCCACCTGAGATGATGCAGCAAGAGCATTGTCACTTCCATGATTTTTTTCGCAATGATGCACACCTGAATGTTACCAGCAGGCACATCAGAAAAACTCAGGTTGTGGGACAGTGTCTGAAATAGGAAGCTTGTAATTTTTAAAAGAGTCAAGGTTATGAAAGTCAAGGGAAGACTGAGGAACTATTCCAAACTAAAGAAAATAGATGTCTAAAGTTAACATTTGATTCTGAACTGGAACCTTTTGCTATAATATTTTGGGAACAACTAAGAAAGCGTGAAGTTAGGATTGAGGATTAGGTGGTAACAGAATATTCAGGTTAATGCCCTGACTTTTTAAATGATAGTTTGTGGCATGAAATGCAAATGCAAGTATGCACATGAGTGATGGGATATCAAGTTGGCAAAGTACTTAGATGGTTCATGATGAAAGTTTTATATATTATATTTAAAACATTTCTTTTAATTTGTAATTATTTCAAAATTAAATGACAAAAAGCAATTGTATTTCTTTTTTTTTTAATTATTTTTAAGCATTTTTTTAAAAGATTTTATTTATTTATTTGACAGAGAGAGACTACAAGTAGGCAGAGAGGCAGGCAGAGAGAGAGAGGAGGAAGCAGGCTCCCTGCTGAGCAGAGAGCCCGATGCGGGACTCGATCCCAGGACCCTGAGATCATGACCTGAGCCGAAGGCAGCAGCTTAACCCACTGAGCCACCCAGGCGCCCCAGCAATTGTATTTCTATATACTAGCATCAAACAACTGGAAAATGAAATTTTAGAATATTCTTAACAGTATAATTTTCTTAAACATTAAATATTTGGGAATAAATTTACTCTGTAAACTAAACATTGCTGAGAGAAATTAAAGAAAACCTAGTTAATAGAAAACTACATCATAGTCATGGGTAGGAACACTCATTATTGTTAACATGTCATTTCTCCCTAAATTAACTATAAATGCAAAACTGTCCAAATCAAAATCCAAGCAGGTTTTTTTTTACTGGAGATCAACAAACTGACTCAACTTCTTATGCAAAAACAAAGGAACTAGAACAGGCCATCTAGTCTTAAAAAAGAAAAAATGCGTAAGGCTTAAATGTCTTGATTTAAAACTGACTCTAAAGTCACAGTAATCAAGGTGGTATGGCCTGCAATGTATAGGTCAGTGAAATAGAACAGGGACTCCAGAAATAGACCCACTTCTGAAGCCTTTTGATTTTTGACAAACCTGACAAAGCAATTCAGTGGTAAAGAAGTAATGGTGTTGCTAGAACAGTTGGGTGGCTGTATGGGAGGAAGTGAATCTCAACCCTGTTTTGTTCTGTGCACAAATATTAATTTGAAACAGATCCTAAACATAAAAATTAAGCACATAAAGCCTTTACAAGAAATCACAGGAGAATATCTTTCAAACTAGGATAGGTGAAGACTTCTCAAAACACTAACCAAAACGAGAATGGGAGCAGCATGAGAAGGAATAGGAGAAGGAGGAACAAGAGGAAGAGGAGGAGAAAGCTGAACTAATAAAATTAAACATTTTCTGCTCAAAGATACTTTTTTAAAATTAACATATAATGTATGATTTGTTTCAGGAGTACAGGTCTGTGATTCATCAGTCTTACACAATTCACAGCACTCACCATAGCACATACCCTCCCCAATGTCCATCAGCCAGCCACCCCATCCCTCCCACCTCCGTCCACTCCAGCAATCCTCAGTTTGTTTCCTGAGATTAAGAGTTTCTTATGGTTTGTCTCCCTCTCTGTTTTGTCTTTTTTCATTTTTCCCTCCCTTCCCCTATGATCCACTGTCTTGTTTCTCAAATTCCTCATATCAGTGGGATCATATGATAATTGACTTTTTCTGATTGACTTATTTTGCTTAGCATGATACCCTCTAGTTCCATCCATGTCATTGCAAATGGCAATATTTGGCTGCATAGTATTCCATTTATATATACAGCACATCTTCTTTATTCATTCATCTGTTGATGAACATCGAGGTTCTTTCCATAGTTTGGCCATTGTGGACTTTGGTGCTATAAACATGGGGGTGCATATGCCCCTTCAGATCACTACGTTTGTATCTTTGGGGCAAATAACCAGTAGTGCAGTTGCTGGGTTGTAGGATAGTTCTATTTTCAACTTTTTAAAAAATATATATTTTATTTATTTATTTGACAGAGAGATTACAAGTAGGCAGAGAGGCAGGCAGGGAGAGAGAAGGAAGTAGGTTCCTCGCTGAGCAGAGAGCCCAGTGAGGTGCTCAATCCCAGGACCTTGAGGTCAGGACCCAAGCAGAAGGCAGAGGCTAAACCCACTGAGTCACCCGGCACCCGTATTTTCAACTTTTTGAGAACCTCCAGCTGTTTTCCAGAGTAGCTGCACCAGCTCGTATTCCCACCAACAGTGTAGGAGGGTTCCCCTTTTTCCACTTCCTTGCCAACACCTATCGTTTCCTGACTTGTTAATTTTAGCCATTCTGATTGGTGTGAGGTGGTATCTCACTGTGGTTTTCATTTGCATTTCCCTGATGCTGAGTGATGTTGAGCACTTTTTCATGTCTATTGGCCATTTGGATATCTTTTTTACAGAAATGTCTATTCATATCTTCTGCCCATTTTCAAGAGACACTTTTTAAGAAAATTAAAGTTAAGACAGTCAGAGATAATATTCGCCATACATGTACTTGACAAAAAACTTGTATCCAAAATATACAAGAATGCCTTTAAACAATAATTAAAAAAAAAAAAAGAGCTTGCTCCTTCAGTGGTAATGTGAGGAGCTGCATGGGCCCACTTTCCAGGAAAACAAACATAACTAGTAAAAGTTACTTTAAAAAATTTTTTTTAATCTCTGGTGGTTGGCCTGTGGGTAAGCATTCAGCAATTGAAGAAACATTTATTCAAGAAAATCTAAATGTCAGTAAGAACAGCAAAAGTGGATGGCTCTTGGCCCATGACCTTCTGCCCTTCCCCACACTGTATGACAGAAGCTCCATGTGGGTGGTTGTGGCCAAGAAGTTGGGGCCTTCTCTCCCCCCAGCTCCCAGTTAAGGGATACAGTTTCTCATCAGGAGGTTGCAGGAGACCAGCATTTCTCATTCACCCAGCTCTGTGTTACAGAGGATAAATTCCTGGCAAATGTGGCTGAGAGGTTGGGCGCTCCCTTCCTCTGCCCACCCCCCACTCACAGGACAGAAGATCTATTCCAGGCTTGGAAGTTTGAGAATACAGAGTTCTGATGCCCTTACCTCACTTCATTTGTAGAGTGAAGGTTCTGTGCTGGTAGAGGCAAACTGAGGAGGCCAGAGACTAGTGCCTTCATGCAGCACCATGTTAATTTTAAAGCAGGGATGTCACTCTGAGAGAAATGGGCCACAGTCTTCACCCCCAGCTCCAGAGCAGTGGATCGTAGATTTCCCCAAAGGGAGAGGTATAGTTCATAAGCACAGAGCTCTGAAGTTCTTATCAAAAGAACTGGCTTTATTTGAAGTAAATTATGTGGGAAGTTCAAGCCTAAGGATGCTTTGGGGGGGGGGCGGGGATGGAGATTTTGGTGGTAAGCAATTAAAAGGAGGCTTGGTAGCTCCATTAGAGCAACAAAGTAAACTGTTGGAGTACTGAAGAGTAGGAGGGAAATAGTCAATTATGAAGAACACTCTTGGGTTCCAAACAGATCTCAAATACGGCCTCAAAATATAATCCTACAAAGGAGCCTGAATTTACTGAATCAGACTGTGAAGTACTTTATGCCCTGAGACATTATTGAAAACAATAGATCAATCAGTAATTAGTGGATCCTAACAACTGGGTGTAATACCAACAGAGGCAGACAGCTTAACAGATCAGGAAAAGGAAGTGAAAAAGAGCCCTGCCAAACCATGTGTGAATGCCCAAGGTTGTGCCCTCCATGGAACAGTGTCAGAGATTTCTTACAGATAAAACAGGCCATACTAGAATACCCAAATTATTTAATAAAGAAAGAAAAAAATAATAAAAACAAGCCTCTGGTAGGGGTAGGAAGTTGGATTGAGATAACTTAAGTCCACAAGAAAAAGAAGACAACCAAAAATATAAATAAGAAGGCTAATATGCTAATTGTGGAAATATACTTGTTCTCCTCTCAGCTTCTTTGAAAGACATAGAATGTGTAAAATAATACATATTGGTGGTTTTGTAACACGTAGTTGTACTGTGTATAACAATAATAGTGTAAAAGGGAGAGAGAATGAGCTGTATGAGAGTAAGGTATATATATATATATATATCACTAAAATTAAATTGGTATAAATCTGAAGGGTTTTTTTAAATATTTTTTTTATTTATTTCTTTATTTAACAGACAGAGATCACAAGTAGGCAGAGAGGCAGGTAGAGAGAGAAGGGAAGCAGACTCCTGCTGAGCAGAGACCCCCCCCCAATGTGGGGTTCAATCCCACGACCCTGGGATCATGACTTGAGCTGAAGGCAGAGGCTCTAACCCGATGAGTCACCCAAGCGCCCCTTAAGCTGTTTTTTATGTTAATGTGCATATAGTAAGCCACAGATCAACCACTAATAACTAAAAAATAAAAAAAGTGAAATTCGTTGAAGGAATTAAAATATCACACTAGAGAATATTCACTTAGTGAAACAAAGTAGTAAAGGAGGAATAGAGAAAAAAAACTATATAAAATTTATAGGAAACAAAAAAGTAAAACGGGCAGAAATCCAACTATACCAATAATAACATTAAATATAAATAGACCATATAATCAAAAGGTAGAGCTTGTCAGATGGGGGAAAAGGATTCAGTGTTATGCTGTTTATAGGAGATACAATGTAGACTCAAAAACACAAATAGGTTAAAAAAGAAAGATGGAAAAAGATAAATCACACAAACAGCAACCACAAGAAAGCAGGAGTGGCTTACTAATATCAGACAAATAGACTTAAAAACAACAACAAAAAAATGTTATTAGAGATTAAAACAGGACACTTCATAATGATAAAAGGACCAATTCATCAGAAAGACCTAATAATTATTATAAATTCAAATATGCACTTAACAACATAGATCCAATATCCGTGAAGGAAAATTGACAGAAATAAAGGGAGAATAGACAAGTCAACAATAATACTCCACTTTCAATAATGTATAAGATTAACTAGGCAAAAGAGAAGCAAGGAAATAGAAGATAAGCCACCTAGATATAATAGATATCTGTAGAACTGTCTTCAAACAACACAGCTGAAAACATATTTTTTTCAAATACACAAGGAACATTCTTTAGGATAGACCATATGCTAGGCTGTTAAAAAAAAAAAACACCTCAATAAGTTAAAAAGATTAAAATCATACAAAGTATGTTCTCTTGTTCTCTGACCATGATGTGATAAAATTCGAAATCAGTAACAGAAAGTGATTTGGGATAACCACAACTGTGAAATTTAATAACATACTCTTGTATAATCTACGTGTCAAAGAGAAATCAGGAAATACTTCAACATGAGAGAGTCTTAGGACATGCAGCTAAAGCAGTGCTCAGTGGGAAATATATAGCTGAATCATCTAAATTTAAAAAGAAAAAGCTATTTCTTTTTAAGAAGAAAACAATTTTGAAAAGAAGAACTCAAATCAGTAACTTAATCTTCCACTTTAAGGCAGTGGAAAAAGAAGAGCCAACTAACTCCAAAGCAAGCAGATACAAGGAAAATAATAAAGATTGGACCAGAAATTAATCAAATAGAGAATTTGCAAATAATAAAATGAATGAAACCAAAAGATAATTCATTGAAAAGATAAACAAAATTGACACACCTTTAGTTAGACTGACCAATCGCTTCTCGGCCTTTTGCTAAGATCAAGTGTAGTTAGACTGACCAAGGAAAATGGAAGACTCAAATTAGTAAAATTAGGAATACAAGAAGGGACATTAAAACTGATGACAGAATTTAAAAAGGTCATAAGAAAACCATGGACAAATGTATGCCAAAAATTAGGTAACTTAGATTAAATAAATTCCTAGAAAGGCACAAACTAATCCACTGGAGGAAATACAACATTGGAATAGACCTTAGACAAGTAAGGAGATTGCAGGAGGAGGAGGAGTGGCAGTAGTAATAAACTAACCACATTGAAAAAGTCCATACCCAGATGGTTTCTGTAACGAATGCTACCAAACATTCAAAGAGGAGTTAAGTGCATAAACAATGAATTTTGGAACACTGGAAAAAAATTAAAATTAAAAAAAAAAAGAGGAATTAATACAAGTCTTCACAAATGTCCAAAACATAGAAGAGGAAGAATTAATTTTCCTCTTCTATATTTCCAACTAATTTTATGAGGCTGGTATTATTTCAATGCCCAAACCAGACAAAAATATCAAGATAAAACAAAAAAACTATAGACCAATATCTCTTATGAATAAAAACACAAAAATCCTCAACAAAATACTCTCAGACTGAATCTGGCAACAGATTAAAGAGATTGTATACCGTGGCCAACTGGGATTTATCCCAGGAATGCAAGGGCAAGTGAAATCAGTCACGAATAAGGGACAAAAGCCATATTATCATCTTAGTAATCATAGAAAAAGCATTTAACAAAATTAAACATTCTTTCATGATAAAAACACTCAAAAAAGAAGGAGTAGTGAACTTCCTGAAAATCAGGAGCCTAGAAATCAAGAGCTTTTCTTTCCCCCTAAAATCAGAAACGTAGGCAAGAATATCCACTTTCACCCCTTTATTCAACACTGTAGGCAAGAAAAGAATATAAAAGACCTTCACACTAAAAGAGAAGGATAAAATCTGTGTTTATAGATGACATGATCTTATAAATAGAAAATCCCAAGGAATCCACTAAAAAGCTATTCAAACAAATGAACAAGTTCAGCACAGTTGCAGAAGGCAGCTGAGGTCATTTGTATGACCAACATACAAATTCTGTACACCACTGAAAATCTGAAAATGAAGTTTTGAAAACAGTTCTATTTACATTACAATATAAACAGTTGGGAATAAATTTAACATTAAATAAGTGCAAACCTGACACTCTGAAAACTACAAAATGTTGTTGAAGGAAGTGAAAGAGACCTAAATAAATAAAAAGATCTCGTGTTTATGGGTTGAAAGGAATACTATTCTTCTTTTTTTTTTTCTTTCTTTTAAAGATTTTATTTATTTATCAGAGAGGGGGGGTGGAGAGAGCGAGCACAGGCAGACAGAATGGCAGGCAGAGGCAGAGGGAGAAGCAGGCTCCCTGCTGAGCAAGGAGCCCGATGTGGGACTCGATCCCAGGACGCTGGGATCATGACCTGAGCCGAAGGCAGCTGCTTAACCAACTGAGCCACCCT